>NC_057802.1:135072139-135372139 GCF_018294505.1 Triticum aestivum
TCCAGGTAGATGTTCCTCTAATGCATTTTCTGAAAGGAAAAGGGTAATGACCTCATACTTACAATAATTTGTTCATTAAAAAAAAACTTCTTGGCCTTTATTTGTTAGTGTAATATGGATTCTTTGGTTTGTAGTGGGTCTGTGCAGAAGCAGATTGAACAGGAGACTGGAGTTAAAATCATTTTTCCATCTGGAAAGGAGGAAACACTAGTTGGTAAAAATATTCCCATCTTTCTTTCTGAAATTAAGTTCAATATAAGGTAATATATTAGTTGTTTTCAGAGCTAAAGAAGTAACTTTGTGAAAATACAGTCCTCGAAGGTAAAAGTGCTGAAAGTATTGGAAAAGTATCAGAGAGAATTGCAAAGATCCTTGAAGAGGTAAATATTCAACACACTGCTTCAATGGATGATTACTGGATGTTTAGGTTGTTTACTGCATCGCTGTATGTGTTTATCTTTGCTGTCATACTGTTGGCATACCATAATCGATTATAGTTTGTTTTGGCTTACTTAACAAATATATAACCTCAATGAATTAAAGTTTAAGTAGTTATTTATTATTGTTCCTGTTGTCTCCAGCCTTGGCGCAGTGGTAAAGCTGCTGCCTTGTGACCATGAGGTCACGGGTTCAAGTCCTGGAAACAGCCTCTTACAGAAATGTAGGGAAAGGCTGCGTACAATAGACCCAAAGTGGTCGGACCCTTCGCCAGACCCTGCGCAAGTGGGGGCTACATGCTCCGGGCTGCCTGTTGTCTCCAGTCTTACATAGAGTTCGCAATCAACATCATAGGAAATTAGGGACTAGTTTTGTGATCATCTGCTCATTTATTTTCGTGTTCTTTCGGAAGTAGTACCATCACCGAAGTAATTGAAGTGTCCATCACGATTGCATTTTTTTTTAACAAATTTCATGTTCCTTCTTTATTTCATACTGTTGGGTTGGTGATGAGGCCCTCACTTCAACTTTAGTGGCAGATTTGTTAATCCCTCTGGCTGAGTGCAGCCCTATAATGAATTTATGTCCATATGTTTGTTATTTTGTATAGTTGTAATAGTCACTCTGAACAATTGAACATTGTACATGTTTCAGGCTGTTCAAAGTCCAATGCTAGATTACTCGCATTTCATATCACTTCCATTGGCCATCCACCCCGATCTTGTCGAGAAGCTCAATAACTTCCAGAGGTCGATCCTTGGGGTGTCTGCATCTAATGTAGATAGTGATAAGGATGAAATCCTAAGCGAAAGTTCTGTGGATGAAATTGATGAAGCAGCGAGCCCTAGTGTTCCGGTCAAGCAGCCAGTCCAAGAAGAAAAGCCTGTCATAGTGAAAATGGATAATAAGGGCTCCCAACCAGGTCTAAAGCTTTGCTGATTTTTTTAAGTGTCTCATGTTCCTTCTATGAGTTTTCTACAGTGAACACTACCAACTTATGTTCTTGATAAGTAGGAATGGTCAATGGAACATACGTAACTTCGCTGCAGTTTGAAGGAAAATGACTTAAATGGCCTATGTATAATATGCAATTCTACGAATCACTTCATGTTTGGGGTATGAAATTGTGGAACAGAGCAAATGAACAAACAAAGATAGATAGCCATGTTTTTTCCAAGTTATACGATGTAAGCAATTAATATATAGAGGGGAATTGTGTTTATGAAAAAAGCAAGATGTGAATATGTGATGTTATTTTAGCTTAATTTTGGTCTGAAGTATACTTTATGTCCGAAGTTGTTTTGTTTATATTAGCCGGCATGCCATACTTTTTATCTTGATCCTGATAGCTCAGTAGCTCCATAGGGTCATGCTGATATCAGGAAACCAAGCAGCTCGCTGGTTAATAGTGAGATACTGGAGAAGCTATATGCAAATTGAAAAGAAAAGGAAGTCTAGTAGAAATATAATGTGTTTAAAGTTAAGAGATCTGGAATTCTGAAAAAATTACAGCTAGTAGAAATATCTAGAAACTGCGCTATTTTGTAGTCTGATTGTATGCTAGACTGCTAGTGCTGTATTGGAGACGCTAGATATTATTAATATTGTTCTATGCATTTCGAAATTACAATGTTTTTGCTCCATTCTGGCATTGAACTGCTCTTATTAATTTCCTACAGAGTTCGACATTGACAAGTCAATATTCATAAAACCCAAAACGTTCCACCTAACAGTTCTTATGTTGAAGTTGTGGAATAAGGATCGTATAGCCCAGGCTTCTGATATCCTCCAGGTATTGTCGTTTCATGTAAGATATGATTTTATTGGATGACAATAGGAAGAAATTTAATTCACTGTCTTGTCAATGCAGTCAGTATCTTCCCAGGTAAATGATGCTTTGGAAAACCGACCTATCTCCATACAACTTAGGGGTCTGGTAAGTTTCCTTTAGAGCTGGAAATATTTTATCATCGAACAGTTGCCTTTTGTATCCCCACGGGAAGCTGATTTATAGATGGCTAGTTAGTGGGTTGGAAGTTCGAGCCAAAGAACAAGGCATTTCATTCTACTTTCTAGAGCACTCCTTCAAAATGCTCCTTTGTATGGCTTTACTGAATGGGAAAACTGACGTTTGAAACAGTATTATTTATATCTGGATATTTTTGTACGGCTTTTCTGGTGATTCACATCGCATGAATGTTACAATTTCAGACATGCATGAAAGGCTCACCAGCTAGGGCCAGGGTTGTATATGCTCCAGTACTGGAAGTTGGTGGAGAAGGACGCCTTGTCCGTGCTTGCAGTATCCTTGCAATATTGTCAGACCTTTATAATTTCCTTCGTGGCAGTTTGCGCATGCCACACCATTCTCAGTAATTCAGCATTCGTTATTACTATCACGTAGAATTGAACTATCTTTCTGGGATGTTGCTTCTTTACTTCCACTTCCTCAGAGGTAATAACTGAAGCCTTCGTCAAGTCAGGCCTAGTTCTTGAAAGGGATGCCAAACAAGAATTGAGGGTGAGTACAGCTGTATAACTGGAAGTAGTTCTCTATCGCTCTGCCAATTAACTCGGCATTTAACAGCATATGTAATTAAGCTGATGATCAGTTATTTTGATTTCAGTCATAAGTTTCGTCTACCAAAACATGCTGAAATTGCAGATCGTGTCATGCAAACTCTAGCCATACATTTGTGTCATTGTGTGATATCACATCAAACATTCTTTTGTCTTTTCCCCCTAATATTTTCTATCCTGATCAATTTAGGCTGTCAGTTGGTCACTTCTATGGTGTGAGTCAGTTTGGCTGTTCTGGGATAAATGTTATGCATATTGCAGTTAACTTCTGTTGCATATCTGTTTGCTTAAAGAATTGTTGATCTTCATGTACCCATTATTTAAATCCAATACTCCTTAAAATGTGATTCTTGGTGCTAAAATTGCCTTTTGTTTTCAAACCGCAGTTACATGCAACCATAATGAATGTGCGCCACCGGAAGAGGTGAGAGCAACAAACCGTTTGTCCCACATCTATCTATGTAATGTGCTGTACATGTACAGTTGTCTCACCTTACCTACATTCTTTGGCTGCAGCAAGAAATCGAACCGAAGAAACGATTCGTTCGATGCTCGGGCTATATTCAGACAATACGGGGAACAGGATTGGGGCGAGTATCCTGTACCGGCGGTGCACCTATCGCAGAGGTTCAAGTTCGACGAGGGTGGATACTACCACTGCTGTTGCTCGATCCCCTTGCCCGAGGTGGCTCAGACGGAGTGAGCTCCGTGTGTTTCAACATAATGCAGTATTCAGTCTTGACGCAGTATCTTATGCCCTCGGGATCAGTACGTGGTCTTGTTTGCCCTCATGGAATTTGTAGTTTTGGCCGTATGTCTTTGCTCGTGTTGCTGTGGACATTGTGCACGGTAATGAGTGGTAGCATCCCTAGCCACGGCTTGTATTGGCTTAGTGCCCCTGTTGATTTCTGAATCTGAACTGTTGCTTGCCACTTTCCTTCATCTTCTCTCTATCCGTTTTGTTCCCTTGTGACGGTCTTGTGCTTTCTGCCTCGCAAATGGCCAAACGAAACGACGAAAGAGCTCGCGAAAAGCTGCTTTGTTTCTGTACAAAGTCAGTGTCCAAAACCTCTTGAGTGTAAGTGCACCGATGCAGCTCTGCCGATCCTGCTTGGGGAGATAAAACTGTTGACATTGAAATACGAAGTGTAGAGCGAGTCAGATAAGATTGATCATCCTACACCTAGACCTAGAGCTCGATTGCTGATGATGCCTGCCGTCTGATCGATCGAGACCACACCGAGTGTGGTTCTCAGATCAGTTGTCATGTGAGGTGCTGTGGTGGAGACGGAGTTTAGTTTGCATGCTACTGCGCCGGAGCGAAATGTTCCTCTTGCTCGATGTCCACTTTATTATCGAACAGAACCACTGAATAGCCACAGTGCTGTAGGGTAGTTTTTCCAGTATAATCTTGATGTGCGAGCAAAGAACTTGATACCGGAGAACACTGGTCGTGCCATTGTTGTTTCAACTACACGTGTTGACATGCAACTTTAACAAGACAGGGTGAATAAATTGGGCCATTGGCTTCCGCCGATGACTCGAGAGCGGACCATGTGACACGAAACTGGTGCATAAAAAAGTGCAAACATCTAGACGTACAAGGCCAATATGGACTCCAGCAATAAAGGAGCAACCCGAGTACAAAATGGTACACATCTCTATGGTCAGATATGCCACCAGGTAAGATAATGGGATCATATAGCAGTGAATTTTCGTATAAATCTGGGTGAAATGATACTACGAAAGATATGATTTACAAGTATTGATGAAAGTATGAGTAACAATGACAAGCCTTGCAAATATTGACTCTTTACCCTTCTTAGTTGATTTTTACACATGGTTTAACAACAATTCACCTAACAGCACTGGAACGAAACCGGGCCTGAACTTTGAACACTCTTATTACCACATCAAACAGAGGGACACGGATGTTTGCGTAACTCATTTTGTGTCCTTTGCGTCTGTCTTCTCCTCTTGGTCTGCTTGGTGTCTGCCCGCGTCAGTGTGCGTCACTTCGGCGGGCAGGGGAGCTCCCGCCATGGAAAGCAATTGCATTGCCTGATCTACAATCACCTTCCGCGTCACCTCGAGCAGCACCTCTTCCAACTCATTGTCGAGCGTAAAGCTTTCACGACGGCCGGGGAACTTAGCGCCGCGGAAGATGCTCGCCGGAGATATGAGCGTCGGTTGGTAATCCCAAAGTTCCACCGAAGCGGGAACAAAGATACCTTTTAGTGGCTTTGGAGTTTCATACTCGATCTTCATGGAGCTCATAGGCACCAACCTGCCGTCTTCTCCCCGCTCATCTGGCCTGCAGAGGTTGTACAGGTATGCACAGGTGTTCCTGAACTTGGCGAATAAGAGACCACCTCCGCAGCCCCAGGTGCCCACCAAGTCGTCGCCCCATTGGGAGCCCTGATGGACGTGAAAGCGCATGCGCTCCCACCGGTGATCCGGAGTGAGCAGCCAAACCACGGTCTCTTGGTCGTCCTTCCTGTAGATGCACGGACGGCCATTCATGTCCAACATCATTGAGAACGAGATGTCCTCTTCTGGCGGCAAATTTGACAATTTTGACCTGGGATGAAATGAATTCACAGAATGAACTGCCCATAAAACTATTTCACGTTTCTGATCTTTTTGTATAGCGCCCGCCACGCAGGCGCCACACCCTACGGTGCAACGCCTAGCTCGGGGGCGTTGCACGCCAGTCCACCGTGGCAGCCCTGGGCCCCGCACCTAGCAGTGCAGCGCCTCTGAGCTAGGCACCACACATGTAATGTGCAGCGCCTAGCCGTCAGGCGCTGCACTGTGACTTAGATCCAGCCGCGGCGGCCCTCTCCTCCCCCACCCACCCCAATGCACCAGTTACAGAACCAGAACAGAAGAAGCCGCGGTGGCGGCCCTCTCCACTCCCCCTCTCAACCCCCTCTCCCAAATCCATCAGATCCGACGATTTGGTCCGTGGATTCCTTCACCAATCCATCCTAGAAGGTACCCTCCTCCGATCCCCTTCTTTCTATCCATATAATGTATGCTATTTTGAAGATTTTGTGGAACCCTTGTTTGATTTGATTAGATTTGAATGTTGCATGTATTATAATCTTGCATGTACCTAATTTTGCAACCCTAGTTTAGTATATTTTATTGAAAAGATATGGTTTGGATACATAGGTTGACATGTTATTTTATATGGAAAAGAGATTTGTATTTAATCTTGCATGAAGTAGGCCTAGTTTAGTTTATTTGTGTTGAAATTATATTTGTATTGACAAGAATGCTTTGGATACGTATGCTTTGAATTTTGCATCTAGTAGGCGTATTTTAGTTTATTTATATTCAAAAGATAATTGTGTTGACAAGAAAGCTTTTTTTCAAATTGTTAGGATGGTTTGGCTTCTCGATGATCACTGGGACAAACAATACCGGTCGTACGCTATGTCGGTGGAGCAGCGGGTAATAATGAAAGTTGCCGGTGTTATGAATTTCGTGTTTATTTCAAACACAAATGCCCCATATGTAATTTTGTGATTTGTTTGTTTGTAGGAGCTTGCACCTCTGAAGCTTCGGTCTCACGGGGTCATCCTTGGGTGGATGCGCTATGATGAGCGGTACACACCGTATGTAAGGGAGACATGACTTCTCCCTTTCATTCAGTTGGTCAGCCGGTCGACACCACCCAACAATGCTGCAACACTCACCGCGCTTATTGATCATTGGAGGCCGGAGACACATAGTTTCCATCTTCGGAACGGGAAGATGACCGTGACGCTCCAGGATATTGCTATGATCACCGGTCTTCCTATTGATGGGAATCCTCTATGTATGAACACCGATTCTGATGGGTGGCGCGCGCAGATGCATGCCCTTATCGGTATGGTTCCTCCGGAGCCTCGGGAACCAGAAGCAGAAGACAAGAAGAAGGAAAGAGTCGCAGCCGGTGCTCCTTTCACGTGGATTACATTGCACTTTGGTACTTGCCCTGAGGAAGCTAATGAGGACACGGTCAAGACATATGCTCGTGTCTACATGTGGTACGTGATATCCATGACTATGTTTGTTGATGGCACATGCAAGAATGCTCCATGGATGTGGCTGAAGGCGTTGACCGTCTTCGGTAGCAAATGGAGTTGGGGTTCGGTGACACTGGCTTACTTGTATCGACAGGTATGAAGTTGTTTCCTTTTCACTTCATTGATACATTATCAATGTGATCTTGCTGTTAATTCAACCATATTCTCTTTTATGTGCAGTTGGACGAAGCCTATTGTAGGCAATCTGGAGGTATTGGTGGTTGTGTGCTCGCACTTTTCATATGGAGCTGGGAGCGTTTGCCGGTTGGACGACCGAAGACCGTGAAGTACGAGGATTGGGATGACAAAGACGACCCACTACGGCTCCCCACTTGGGCTTACAAGTGGGATGTGTTAAATGAGACGACGGATGATCCCTGGGTCATGTACAAGTTGTACAAGAGCGAGCTGGACGCGATCACGCCTGAGCAGGTGAATCGACATTGCATAAGTGATTATCATGCTTCTATCGTAACTCGATATCAATTTTGCATTCTATCCCATTTTGCAGGTGGAATGGGAGCCGTATGGAAAAGGAGAGAGTTTTGGTAACCCTATAGAGTTCAGGCTGAATCCGATGTGCACTAGGGATAGGGATCTCTGGCATATGCGGTGCCCATTGATATGCAACTGGGCGGTTGAGCTTCACCTGCCACATCGGGTGTTCCGCTAGTTTGGTTTGTTCCAGCCACATCCACCGGAGTGGGAGGACACGGACAAGTTGCTACACGCGTAAGATATAATTAACCTTGAGCACTTAGCGGCTTCTCGGCGGTTTCGATGGTGCTAATATTCTGTTTCTAACTTGCAGGTTGGATAGGAAAAAGCAGCGGAAGATCAAGGATTGGGCCAAGCATCACAGGAAGTATGTCGTACTGTTCGCGCTTAGTGTGGAGCAAGCTAGGGCTGGAAAACGAGCCCAGCTTCGTGAGCACTGCCCGATCGCGTTCAACAACTATCTCACATGGTTTCTTGCAAGTACCCGTGTGGAGGTATGCAAGCCGGCGTATGCTGAGGAGATTTTGGAAGATCCCATCGTTTTTGATGAGGTAGCCCAGCAACAGTACAACGCATTAGTCAGGAAAGGCAACTCAGTGATCCCTTCAGCTCCAATGATGAACTTTGTGGTATTTTCCCTTTTTTCTTTTCCATTCACACTATTCACATATTTGCTTGCCTAACACGTTAATACCGTTTCTGTTCATAGCGTGCCCAGATCAAGAAAGCAGCTGATGAGACCGAGACTATTCTGGAAACAACCCCGACTGGCAAAAGCGATGGGGAAGGTGCACTTCGAGCATTCATTAAGGTTCACATCTCCTTCAAACTAGCACTTAACATGTGTTGCTACGTTCGATGTCTCATTCACTTGTACATGTTGCAGCGCCAGGGCCAAAAGTTAAGGCGGCTATCAAACCTTTTCGGTTGTCGTGACCCCGAGTATGTATCACCAGAACGGTCTAGGTCGGCGACACCATCAGATCCCACTTCGGGCCAGGGCCATAGTGATCCTTTGGAGGATGAGGATGTGGGTGTGGTCACCCAAGAGGTATGGCATGAACATATATCCAATTGTTGATGCATTGCTAACTATATCCTCACACACGGTCTTTCCATATCTTTTGTTGATGCATAGGTTGCTGATGATATGACCTTGGGGACGTACCAGGTTCGGTCTGCATACGAGTTAAAGCCTAGGAAGGGAATCAACAAATACACACCTGAAGACTTCACCCAAAGAGGCAAAAGGACGGTCGGCACCTCGCGGATGGCGGCTTTGGATGACTATTTGGATGACGATGTGGATGACGTGGAGGAACCGGAGCCGGAGCCGGAGCGGGTTGCTCTTCCTAGGAAGGTGAAGAAGATAGCTCTTAGTTAAACTTGAAGTTGTGATAGCTCTTAGTAATGTGGAACTTGTTATGTCGTTGAACTTGGAGTGGTGCTAGTAATGTCGAACTTGTTGTGATGGTCATTCTAGGAAATGTTGTCTTTGTTGAACACTTTTTGATCCTTACTGTTTATTGTACGAAATGTTGAACTGTGCCTGAAAATGACCTAGTCTAAATGACAAAAAAACACTAAGTGTTTGTGTGGCGCCTAGCAGGGAGGCGCCGCACTGTACAGTGTGGCGCCTCCCAGCTAGGCGCCACACAAACACTTAGCGAATTTGTGGCCTGGGAGGAGCTGTCCAGAGAGCAACAGAAGGTTTGCTAGTTACAGACCTGTGCAACGCCTAGCCTGGAGGCGCCACACTGAGCAGTGCAAAGCTTTGAGGCGTTGCACGCCTGGGAGGAGCTGTCCAGAGAGCAAACCTTCTGTGCTCTCTGGATAGGTCTTCCCAGGCGTGCAACGCCTAGCCTGGAGGCGCCGCACTGTACAGTGCAACGCCTCTGTGCTAGGCGTTGCACTTGGACTTAGAGAAATTTTTGGCATATGCACACATAGTACGATGATGTGAAGTAGGATTGATACCTAGCAAGCAAACAACTGTGAAGACAACATATGCACAAAGTACTTCACGACACATACTAGTTCATAACACATAGTACTTCAACTTGAGGAGTAGTTCATACAACCAAATTTAGGAGGAAATACATAGTACTTCACGACACATAGTAGTTCACAACCAAATCGAGGAGGAGGCATAGTAGTTCATGACACATAGTAGTTCACAACCAAATCGAAGAGCATAGTTTAGAGGATAACACGCATCGCATTTGACGCTCTCTCTATTTCCTTCCTCTTCTCCTCAAGCTCCTCTTCTTTCTTCTTCTTTAGTGCGGCTGCATCCTCCTCTCTAAGCTTCTTCGCAGCCTTCTCCCACCATCCCGCCATCTCATCTTCGCCATCCTCCTTCATTGTTGGCACTCGTTGGCTACCACTTGGTTGGCTCCCTTGTGTAGCTCCTTGTTGGCTTGTGCTTGCATCATTTTTCTTGGACCTTTTCCTTGGTTTCGTACATTTTCCTTTGTTGTGGCCATGACCTTTGCACTCCCCACAATGGGAGCTCTCACAAGGCTCTTGGAATTGGTCGTTGCCCACTTCGCGGCGGCCACCATGGCCCCATCCGTCCATGTCGCCTCTAATACGCTTTGTCTTACGTCTACCCCGTTTAACAACCTTCAACTCCGGATCCGGCCATAGTTGAACTCCATGATACTCCGGCCATTGTGATTGGTCAAAGTATGGGTAAAAGCGGGGAGCCCATGTTTTCTTGACCGTCATGATTGAGAACTCTGACTCCCTTACGGTGCGTGGGTGATTGATGTCCACATTCCTAACGCGACCGGCGGTATACAAGTGTGAGCATGGGAGATGAAGCAACAATGGCCTCCCGCAAGTGCAATCACATTGTGTTAACGACACCTTGAAAGCCCGACCTCCATGTTGCCGGCCATCGTTTGTGGTTCCTCCTGGCTCTTTCACTTCGTACTTCCACTCTTCGTTGTCATATAATATAGCTTCTTCTGAGTCCGCCTTCCGTGATTGAAATACCAACCATTCATCAACCTTGGGTGGGAACTTGTACTTGTACTTGCGCGGGTTCTCACCCACTATCTGTGCATCCATTTCCATCGAGTACTTTACAAAGCACGCATTCATCTTGTCAAATGTGTATTGAACTATTGCCGTCACGGGTAATCCACGTGCACCTTTGAGCACCCTATTGAAGCATTCGGCCATATTGCTTGTCATTTGACCATATCTCCGTCCATCTTCATCAAAAGCACGTGCCCACTTGTTCCGGTATTGAATGTGCCTATTGAGAAAGTCTTGACCCCCGGGATCAAGTTTTTTGTGTGCGAGCAATTTGTTGTACAAAGTGGCGAACCGCTTGTCGGAGAAAGCGAGACAACAATCTTGAAGATCATCGGCGAACTCCTTAAGGCCACATGCCCTATAGAAGTTCGAAAAAAGTGCCTCATGCACCATCGATGGTGCAATGGAGCATGCCCGGTGAAAGGATCGATATAGTTGACTAGAGGGGGGGGGGTGAATAGGCAACTAACAATTTTTAGCTTTTCTTTACCAAATTAAACTTTGCATCAAAATAGGTTGTCTAGATATGCAACTAAGTGAGCAACCTATATGATGCAACGACAACAAGCACGCAAGTAAGTAAGAGAAACAACACAAGTAAACTAGCGAAAGTAAAGGAACAAGATAACCAAGAGTGGAGCCGGTGGAGACGAGGATGTGTTACCGAAGTTCCTTCCTTTTGAAGGCAAGTACGTCTCCGTTGGAGCGGTGTGGAGGCACAATGCTCCCCAAGAAGCCACTAGGGCCACCGTATTCTCCTCACGCCCTCACACAATGCGAGATGCCGCGATTCCACTATTGGTGCCCTTGAAGGCGGCGACCGAACCTTTACAAACAAGGTTGGGGCAATCTCCACAACTTAATTGGAGGCTCCCAACGACACCACAAAGCTTCACCACAATGGACTATGGCTTCGCGGTGACCTCAACCGTCTAGGGTGCTCAAACACCCAAGAGTAACAAGATCCGCTAGGGATAAGTGGGGGAATCAAATTTCTCTTGGTGGAAGTGTAGATCGTGGCCTTCTCAACCAATCCCGAGCAAATCAACAAGTTTGATTGGCTAGGGAGAGAGATCGGGCGAAAATGGAGCTTGGAGCAACAATGGAGCTTTTGGGGGAAGAGGTGAGTCAACTTTGGGGAAGAAGACCCCTTTATATAGTGGGGGGAACAAACCAACCGTTACCCCCCCTCTGCCCCGAAGAGAGCGGTAGTACCGCTGTGCCAGCGGTACTACCGCTTGCAACACTAAGCGGTACTACCGCCCAAAAGCGCGGTACTACCGCTTGGTCCACAGCGGTACAACCGCGGAGGGAGGACGGTACTACCGCACAGGAGCGGTACTACGGCCCCCCACAGTCGCGGCCAGTACCGTAAAACCCGACACGAAAAATGAGCCCTCGAATCGAGGCGGTACTAGCACGAGACCAGAGCGGTACTACGGCTTGGGGCCACCAGCGGTACTCATGCTCTGGAGCGGTACTACCGCGCCCAGAGCGGTACTACCGCTTGTGGCACCCAAGCGGTACTACCGCTCCGTCCCGCGGTACTACCGCTGGGACCAGAGATAGCACACACACGGAGCTACTAGCGGTACTACTGCTCTGGGCGGTACTACCGCTCCGGAGCGGTACTACCGCTTGTACCACCCAAGCGGTACTACCGCTCTGGCCCGCGGTACTACCGCTGGGACCAGAGAGGGCACAAAGAAAGGAGAATCCAAGCCCATCAACGAAACGGAGAGGCTCGGAGGGAGGGGCAAAGGAAGTGATGTGATGATTCCGCCCTAGCCTTTCCAAAGCGGACCCCCTCTTGATAGTACGGTGATCCCTATGAAACTAGTCCACCAAACTAATCCGAAAGGACTACACCGTCTTCGCTTTAAGTTCCGAGGGGAGGATATCGTCTCGAGCCCAAAAGAATGAATCTCTGAAAAACACTCAACGCACACGATTAGTCCGCAAAAGCATTGTCATCAATCACCAAAACACCTTAGGGATAAATATGCCCTTACAATCTCCCCCTTTTTGGTGGATTGATGACAATACGGGATTTGCACAACTGGGAAAAATCAAATGGCATAAGCAAACCCCAAGTCTCTAAAATATAGACGGGCTCCCCCTAGATGTGTGCCATCAAGATAGGTGCTTTGAGCTGCACGACACACATACTAGGATCAACACTCCCCCTGTATTTTAGAGACCAACAACCTAAGCGAGAAACAAGATAGCAGGATATATAACATAATTAAGCATATAACTCAAGAGATATCAAATGACTAGAGACAAAGATAAAGATATAATAATGATAGGGTAGCATATGTCTCACACCATATGACGCGAACTAAAGTCTTACGGAACACAAAACCAAGCAAACGCAAGTTCCAAGCAAAACACAAGGTATCACATAACGAAAGCACAAAGGCAAAGACACACTCGCAGACGCAAATCCCTAAACTCTCTCCCCCTTTGGCATCGAGACACCAAAAGGGGCAAAGAGCGAACCTACGGCTCCAGGTGAGAGCATCAGGACTCTGCGTGATCATCTGCACTGCCGTCCACGCCCGGAAACTGCTCGGCATCGGAGTCGGTCCACGGACAGTGCTGCTGGATCCACTCCTCCTCCTCAGTAATCTGACCCTCTGAGCCGCTAGTGACTGTCGCACCCATCTGACGCATCAGTTCCTTGTGTCGTCCTCTTGCCTTCTTCTCAGCCACATGAGTCATGTACTGACCATGAGACTCCATGCAGAACAGCTTCTTCATCTTGTGTTTCAGCTTCTTTGCCCAAGAGGGCTCTGCTACAGAAGGCTCTGTCCCAGGTGGCACATACTCCTCATCATCATCCCCGATACCAGCCTCGTCCTCGGTCTCCATGGCAGCAGCAGAAGATGGAGCTCCAGATCTACCCCAGTTATCCTTCTTCCTCAGACGCTTGATCTCATGAGAGACCAACTCTCCAGTCTCCAGCTGCTCATCAGGATAGGTACGTCTCCAGGCCCTCTCAATAAGCAACATGATGAACGGACCATAAATTGGGCACTTGCGCTCAGAGACAGCCGCCAAAAGCTCAGACCACATGACATGAGAGATGTCCAGAGACTCGCCGGTGTTTACGTCCTTCTCACGCTGGCAGAAGAGAAGCATGTCCACAAGGTAAGAGTGCACCATGTCCAGATTCCCAATGCGAGGGAAGAGAGTCTCGCGGAAGATGCGGTGAAGGATGTCCAAATAGGTGGACAACTCATAGGTTTCCTTCCTGGTCTCAGGGTGGACCTTCCGAGTACAGTAGGGCCAGAGAGCTTGCTTGTGAGTGGAGGTGGTATTCTGGTGAGGACGAAAACCAACTGGAGTCTCAAGCCCTTGATCTTCCACCTCAAGCAGCCCCATGAAGGCCTGCCACTTGACAGCTAGCACCTTTCCATTTGTCATCCAAGTCAGAGTCCTGTCTGCGTCAGTCCCTAGGTGAACAGTGGCAAAGAACTGTGCCAGCAAATCTGCATCAAAGTCTTTGTTGAACTGCATGATCCTGAGAATGTTCAACTGAGAGCACATCTGTAGAGCATCACCAAAGTACTCAGGGTCCTTCTCCATGGCATCCGTGTTGATGGAATGAACATTGACATAGAGATTCTTCTTGGCTTTGATCACATCAAAGTATGTGGAATACTGAAACCGGTTCCAGAACGGGCGGTTGACAAGATTGGGTTCTTGTTCTTCCTCATAGGGGTTGCGCCTTCGCTTGTCCCAGAATTCCCTGCTAGACATCTCAGTCACTTTCCTGCCACTTGGCTTTGGTCGGCTGGCAATCTTCTTCGTGCGAGGAGGATTAGCACTTGAGGAAGCACCCCCTGCCGGCTGTGGAGCACTGGAAGAACCACCTGCAGGCTCAGATGAGCGGTACCGCTTCGACGTTGAACGCCCAGGGTTGACACGACGGACTTGCTGCTCAGGATGTTCATCACCTGGAACCAAACACACGGACACAAGAAACAACCAGTAGAAACGATCAAAACCAAATAAACACAACAAAGATGGATCAACATGTGGTAGGAAACAATGGAACTGGGCATCCAGCGGTAGTACCTTGCCTGCTCAGCGGTAGTACCGCTTATCCTCATAAGCGGTAGTACCGCTCCTTGGAGCGGTAGTACCGCTCCAGCGGTAGTACCGCGCCATATGGGCGGTAGTACCGCTCGAGACGGGGCACGGCGGATCCCTACTTCCGTGGTCAGATCCAGCACTACCGGGGATGCCAAATTCAAAAATAAACCTACCAAACATCAATCCAAAGAGTCTAGTTGCCTTCTCCAACCTACTCAAGCCTAGATTTGGCCAAAAATCTAGAGATGCAACTACTATTGCCCCTAAAACGCAAGATCTGAAAACTAGACACGAAGAGAAGAGGAACGGGGGCAATACCGGCATCCATGGCAAGAGAACAAGGTGGGGATCGACTCCACCGAAGGAAATGGAGAGGAATGGTCCGGAGACGGAGGGCCGCCGGAGCCTTCCCGCGGCGAGATGGCGCTGGAGAGAGGAAGAGGAACCAGGGGACGAAGCAAATGGGTATGGGGTGGAGGAAACCACCCTTGCCCACGACTTAACCCCCTGGCCCCGCCCCTCAGCGGTAGTACCGTGGTGAGGGGCGGTAGTACCGCTTAGCCGAATAGGCGGTAGTACCGCCCTGTTGAGCGGTAGTACCGCTCCAGCGGTGGTACCGCTCCTTCACAACGGTAGTACCGCCCAGCGCAACACAGACTAGACTCTACACACATGGTGCAAAACGAAGGACGGGAAACAATGGCAAGAAGACCAACAAGAGCACTAGCAAGAGAACAAGAATCACACACCTCTATACGAGAGGGCGGTGGCCGAGGCCACCTATGTTTGAGTCACTTGGTATGGCACCGCGAAGAATTATCCTTAGGCCCATGACCAAAGCTCGCCTATGAAGCACTAGTACCATCAAAAATGGCTAATGTGGAAGAGTGAGATTAGTTTATGCATTGTGGGGGGAGGGAAAGTTCATTGAGAGAACAACACTCCCCCTACGTCCATGCCTACACCTAGACAAGAAAGCACAATGAATGTGAGGGGTGTGCAAAGGTTCAAACCACATTGCTCGAATCAATGATATTTAGCTCATGCCTTAACTCGCGAAATCTTGCTTCATCCAATGGCTTCGTGAAAATATCTGCAAGATTATCATGAGTGTTGACATAGTTGAGCTCGATCTCCCCTCGCCTAATATGATCCCGGATGAAGTGATACCGAATCTCAATATGCTTTGTCTTGAAGTGTTGCACCGGGTTGAGAGAAATCTTGATAGCACTTTCATTGTCACACCAAAGAGGCACTTTGTCACAAATGACACCGTAATCCTTTAAAGTTTGCCTCATCCATAAGAGTTGTGCACAACAACTTCCGGCCGCCACATACTCCGCTTCAGTGGACGAGAGAGACACACAACTTTGCTTTTTGGAAGACCAACTTACCAAAGAGCAACCAAGAAATTGGCACCCTCCGGAAGTGGACTTCCTATCCACTTTGTCTCCCGCCCAATCGGAGTCCGAAAAACCTACAAGCTTGAAGTTTGCTCCTCTTGGGTACCATAGGACAAAGTTTGGGGTATGAGCCAAATATCGAAAGATTCGCTTGACCGCCACAAAGTGGCTTTCCTTAGGTGCGGCTTGAAACCGTGCACATATTCCCACACTCAACATGATATCCGGTCTAGATGCACAAAGGTAAAGCAAGGATCCAATCATAGAGCGATATACCTTTTGATCCACCGCTTTATCAATGGGATCAATGTCAAGTTGGCACTTGGTGGGCATTGGAGTGGAAGCCGGCTTGACATCACTTAGCTTGAATCTCTTTAGCATGTCTTGAGTGTATTTGGCTTGGTTGATGAAGGTTCCTTCTCTTCTTTGTTTGATTTCGAATCCGAGAAAGAACTTCAACTCTCCCATCATAGACATCTTGAACTTTGAGGTCATGAGAGCGGCAAATTCTTCATTGAATGCTTTGTTAGGGGAACCAAAAATAATATCATCAACATATAGTTGGCAAACAAACAACTCCCCTTTGATCTTCTTAGTAAAAAGAGTGGGGTCGATTTTCCCGATTTCGAATCCACGATCTTGTAACAACTCCGTAAGATGCTCATACCACGCACGTGGGGCTTGTTTAAGGCCATAGAGCGCCTTGTGGAGTTGATACACATGATCGGGGAAATAGGGATCTTCGAACCCGGGGGGTTGTTTGACATATACCAACTCATTTATGGGACCATTAAGAAAGGCACTCTTCACATCCATTTGTTGCAAAGTGAAATTATGATGAGAAGCATAAGCAATCAACAAACGAATAGATTCAAGACGAGCAACGGGGGCAAAGGTTTCACCGTAGTCGATACCCTCGACTTGGGAGTAGCCTTGTGCCACTAGACGAGCCTTGTTGCGAACAATGATTCCATGAGCGTCTTGCTTGTTCTTGAATATCCACTTGGTTCCAATGACATTATGATTCCCGGTTGGCCTTGGCACTAACTTCCACACTTGGTTATGTTCGAAGTTGTTGAGTTCTTCATGCATGGCGTTGAGCCAATCCGGGTCCTCAAGCGCTTCATAAACCTTTTGGGGTTCGACACAAGAAACAAACGCATGATGTTCACAATAGTTTGCTAATTGTCTACGAGTGCTTACCCCCTTTCTTAGGCTTCCAACCACATTCTCCATGAGATGACCTTTGGTGGTGAGCTTGGAAGCGATCTTAGCGGCACGACGCTCCAATTCCTCCTCGTAAGTGAAGTGAGGAGGGGTAACTTGATCATCTCGAGCATCGTCTTGAGCTTGTTCTTGATCTTGAACTAGCTCGAAGGGAAGAACTTGACCTTGGGCATCATTCGGTGGATCACCACCATCTTGAGGTTGATCTTGCCCTTGATCTTGTTCATGAGGTTGAGGGCCTTCACTTTGTTCTTCGGAAGCGTGTGGGTCTTGGGTTGGTGATGGCTCCACTTGATTGGAGCATTGTCCTTCTCCTTCGGCCACAAGGGGTTCCTCAACGGGTAGGATATAACCAATACCCATTCTTCTTATGGCTTGGGGAGGAATTTCATCACCTACATCACAAGTACCACTTTGCTCCACTTGGGAGCCGTTATTTTCATCAAACTCCACGTTACACGTCTCCTCAATAAGTCCCGTGGACTTATTGAGAACACGGTAAGCATGGGAGTTTGTAGCATAACCAACAAATATGCCCTCATGAGCTCTAGTCTCAAATTTAGACAAACGAACACCTTTCTTGAGAATGAAACACTTACACCCGAACACCCGAAAGTACTTGAGGTTGGGCTTGTTCCCGGTGAGGATCTCATATGGAGTCTTGTTCAAGCCTTTGCGAAGATAGAGCCGATTTGAAGCATGACACACGGTGTTGATGGCTTCGGCCCAAAAGTTGTATGGAGACTTGAACTCCGCCATCATGGTCCTTGCCGCATCCATCAACGTCCGATTCTTCCTCTCCGCAACACCATTTTGTTGAGGGGTGTAAGGTGCGGAATATTGATGCTTGATCCCCTCATCACTGAGAAACTCATCCAAGGTGTAGTTCTTGAACTCGGTGCCGTTGTCACTTCTTATTGTCAAGATCTTTGTATTGTGTTGACGTTGGGCTTCATTTGCAAAGTCAATGACTGTTTGTTGGGTCTCACTCTTCCTCTTGAAGAAATACACCCACGTGTATCTAGAGTAGTCATCCACAATTACCAAGCAGTACTTTCTACCCCCAAGACTATCAAAGGATGGAGGCCCAAAGAGATCCAAATGAAGGAGCTCCAACGGCCTCTTCGAGTAAATAAGAGTCGTGGGAGGGTGAACCTTCTCATGAAGCTTTCCTTCGATACAAGCACTGCAAGCACGATCTTTGGCAAAACTAACGTTCGTTAGTCCACGGACATGGTCCCCCTTGAGAAGACTTTGCAAAGATCTCATATTGACATGGGCTAAACGGCGATGCCACAGCCACCCCACGTCAACTTTAGCCATTAGGCATGTCGCGGTCTTAGTGGGTTGCTACGAAAAGTTAATCACATAGAGACCGTTCTCGACATGCCCAACAAAGGCTACTTTAAGAGTCTTGCTCCACAAGAGGGCCACGGTATCAATATCAAAGAAGGTGGCAAAGCCCATGATAGCAAGTTGACGAACGGAAAGTAAATTGTATGCAAGGGACTCAACTAGCATGACCTTCTCGATCGTGAGATCATGAGAAATGGCAACTTTGCCGAGTCCCAGTACCTTAGAAGACGAGGCATCACCCCACTCGACATTGGTGGGCATAGATGGATTCTTCTGCACGTCCACCACCAAGTCCTTGCTTCCGGTCATATGATTTGTAGCTCCACTATCGAGCAACCATGATCCCCCACCAGAAGCAAACACCTACAAGAGATCAATGCTTGGTTTTAGGTACCCATTTTGTAATGGGTCCTTTGATGTTAGCAACAAGGGTCTTAGGAACCCAAATAGACCATTCAATGTACTCATGAGGAGAACCAACGAATTTGGCATAAACATGCCCATCACTAGCACGGCATAACACATAAGAAGGATTAAAGTCGCCGGCTTTGTTGGAAGGAGTGGCATTGCTCTTCTTGACACCTCCACCCTTCGCATTGTTCTTCTTCTCCTTGGAAGTACCCTCTCCCTCCTTCACAAAAGTTTGCATGAGAGGAGGAGGTCGCTTGGTCTTGTCATTCTTCTTCTTGTTCTTGGGATTGGGTGCGAACCCAATCCCCTCCTTGGCCACAACTTCCTTTTGATTGCTCAAGAGGTCGTTGAGGTTCTTCTCACCTTGTATGCATGACATGAGGCCTTTCTCAAGTTGCTCCTTTAGCTTAGCATTCTCCTCAACAAGATGCACATGCTCACAACACGGGTTAGTAGCATTTGCATTATCAATTAACACCATATGAGGAAAGGTGGCTTTCTCCTTTGTTAGCTTCACTTGGAGTTGATCATGAGACTCCTTGAGGCTAGCATGAACGCCCTTCAAGACTTTGTGAGCCTTGTCGAGGATGCCAAACTCCTCTTTGAGTCTAGCAAGATCAACCCCAAGTATAGCCTTCTCGGAGTTTAGGACACGAGACACAACAAGAGCATGATCAAGATCCTTCTTTAACTTAGCATGATCATCGTTGTATGACTCCTCAAGAGCCAAACGAAGACCACGCTCTTCGTCAAGAGCATTGGAAAGATCCAAAATCTCATCGGCATAGTCACGACTATGCCCCTCCATCTTAGAGATGGTATCTTCGTGAGCCTCGATCATGTCATTGGCTTCACCAAGTTGTTCCAAGAGAGCAACGAAGTGCTTCTTGGATTTTCCCTTGAGTTTACTCATAAAGATCTCAAACTCATTTTCCTCCACATTTGTTCCCTCATGTTCATCAATACTATCCGTCGAAGAAGGATGATTAATGATGGTAGTTTTGATGTTGGAGGTTACCTTATTGGTGGCTTTAGCCATGAGGCACTTGGCGGTGATGTTCTCATTGGGTGAGTCGAAGAGAGACACCCGTGGAGTCTTGGCAACGGCAACGGAGGCCATGGCAACCGACTCACTATCTTCATCATCGTCATCATCCTCATTGTACTCTTCTTGAACCACCAACGCCTTGAAGGGAGTCTTCTTGGTGAAGTTGCTCTTGTTGGGGAATGACTTGGCCTTGTCTTTTCTAATGAGCTTGCCACCATTGTCTTCCCTCTTCTCGTAAGGGCATTCCGCAACAAAGTGGCTCACATTGCCACAATTGAAGCAAGTCCTCATCCGTTGCTTGCCCTTTGCGCCACTTGAGTTGCTTTTGTTGAAGTTTGGCCTCGTGTTCTTCTTGCTCCAAAATTGCCTTGACGCAAGAGCCATGTGTTCATGATAGGCATACTTCGTATCTTCGAGGTTGCCCTCCTCTTCTTCCTCTTCATCCTCTTCCTCCATACTAGCCTTGGCCTTTAGAGCAAGGTTGGGCTTCTTTACTCTTTGAGAGCGAAGGACCGCATTGTCGGCGGTCTTGTCCAAGATGCTCATAGCAACAAACTCATCCAACACTTCACTTGATGACAAAGTGTGGAAGTCCGGCCTTTGACGAATTACAGAGGACATGGCTTTGTGGTAGGGCATCATTGCCTTGAGGAATTTGCGCTTGATCCAATTGTCATCCGTGTCCTTACTTCCATGATCTCGGAGAGAGACCGCAAGTTTGGTTACTCTCCGAAAAAGCTCACGAGGTTCTTCATCTTCTTTCATTGCAAACTCGTCGGCTTCATCTTGCACCACTTCATAGTTGGAGCGTTGAATGCTTGCGCTTCCCCGATAGAGGGAAACAACTTGGAGCCAAGCATCTTTGGCCACGGTGTAAGGCCGGAGATGAGGAAGATCTTCGGGCGGGATTGCTTCTTGGATGATGAAGAGAGCATTCTCATTGAATTGATGATCCACCACTTCTCTAGGAGTGAAGTTGCTTCGGTCATGCGGATAAAAACCTTCTTCAATGATTCTCCAAAGGTTAGTGTTCACATGATTTAAATGACGCTTAAAACGATAGACCCAAGAATCAAAATCTACATTCTTCTCAATCTTAGGGGCCGGGCCGGCATGATTCAAATGAGTGGAAGGAAGCGGTCCACCATAGACGGGTGGAGGTTCCACATGGGCAAAGATGCCGGTGCCATTTTTATCACTAGAACAAGGAGCCTTCTCACTCGAAGCTTCCCCCTTGTCGGAGGTAGCATCCGTCACTTTGTTAGCGGGATCACCCACTTTCAACGGTGCGGTTGTAAGTTTAAGCCCTTCTAAGAATTTATTCAACATGCTTTCGACCTTGGTCGTCATGGAGGTTTTCAATGTGTCCAACGCCACATTGAATTCCTCACGAGAGACCGCGGTTCCCCCATCTCCCGTAGACGAGACAGGATTTTCACCGGAGTGCTCCTCCGCACCGTCTACGACGTCAACCATACTCTTTGGACGGTAAAGTCCTTAATAAAGAGACGAGGCTCTGATACCAATTGAAATGATCGATATAGTTGACTAGAGGGGGGGGGGTGAATAGGCAACTAACAATTTTTAGCTTTTCTTTACCAAATTAAACTTTGCATCAAAATAGGTTGTCTAGATATGCAACTAAGTGAGCAACCTATATGATGCAACGACAACAAGCACGCAAGTAAGTAAGAGAAACAACACAAGTAAACTAGCGAAAGTAAAGGAACAAGATAACCAAGAGTGGAGCCGGTGGAGACGAGGATGTGTTACCGAAGTTCCTTCCTTTTGAAGGCAAGTACGTCTCCGTTGGAGCGGTGTGGAGGCACAATGCTCCCCAAGAAGCCACTAGGGCCACCGTATTCTCCTCACGCCCTCACACAATGCGAGATGCCGTGATTCCACTATTGGTGCCCTTGAAGGCGGCGACCGAACCTTTACAAACAAGGTTGGGGCAATCTCCACAACTTAATTGGAGGCTCCCAACGACACCACAAAGCTTCACCACAATGGACTATGGCTTCGCGGTGACCTCAACCGTCTAGGGTGCTCAAACACCCAAGAGTAACAAGATCCGCTAGGGATAAGTGGGGGAATCAAATTTCTCTTGGTGGAAGTGTAGATCGTGGCCTTCTCAACCAATCCCGAGCAAATCAACAAGTTTGATTGGCTAGGGAGAGAGATCGGGCGAAAATGGAGCTTGGAGCAACAATGGAGCTTTTGGGGGAAGAGGTGAGTCAACTTTGGGGAAGAAGACCCCTTTATATAGTGGGGGGAACAAACCAACCGTTACCCCCCCTCTGCCCCGAAGAGAGCGGTAGTACCGCTGTGCCAGCGGTACTACCGCTTGCAACACTAAGCGGTACTACCGCCCAAAAGCGCGGTACTACCGCTTGGTCCACAGCGGTACAACCGCGGAGGGAGGACGGTACTACCGCACAGGAGCGGTACTACGGCCCCCCACAGTCGCGGCCAGTACCGTAAAACCCGACACGAAAAATGAGCCCTCGAATCGAGGCGGTACTAGCACGAGACCAGAGCGGTACTACGGCTTGGGGCCACCAGCGGTACTCATGCTCTGGAGCGGTACTACCGCGCCCAGAGCGGTACTACCGCTTGTGGCACCCAAGCGGTACTACCGCTCCGTCCCGCGGTACTACCGCTGGGACCAGAGATAGCACACACACGGAGCTACTAGCGGTACTACTGCTCTGGGCGGTACTACCGCTCCGGAGCGGTACTACCGCTTGTACCACCCAAGCGGTACTACCGCTCTGGCCCGCGGTACTACCGCTGGGACCAGAGAGGGCACAAAGAAAGGAGAATCCAAGCCCATCAATGAAACGGAGAGGCTCGGAGGGAGGGGCAAAGGAAGTGACGTGATGATTCCGCCCTAGCCTTTCCAAAGCGGACCCCCTCTTGATAGTACGGTGATCCCTATGAAACTAGTCCACCAAACTAATCCGAAAGGACTACACCGTCTTCGCTTTAAGTTCCGAGGGGAGGATATCGTCTCGAGCCCAAAAGAATGAATCTCTGAAAAACACTCAACGCACACGATTAGTCCGCAAAAGCATTGTCATCAATCACCAAAACACCTTAGGGATAAATATGCCCTTACACCCGGGAATGTCAATCTCCACCGCGTTAAGAATTCCTGGATGCCGATCCGATATGACACAAATTTCCCTTTGAGCGGGTAACACCTTCGTCCTCAAAAGACGCAAAAACCACTCCCAGTTGTCATTGTTCTCCACCTCAACCAAAGCAAATGCCAATGGCAACACCCGGTTATTGGCATCACTTGCTATCGCAACCAACAAGGTGCCCTTGTATTGTCCGGTCAAGAACGTGCCATCAATGGCGATGACCGGCCTACAGTGTTCGAAAGCCCTCACACATTGCTCGAACGCCCAAAATGCACGGCCAAATACTCAGACTTCCCTTCCTTCCTGAACCGTTGTTTGGTGCCCATGAGGCTCGACCACATGAACCATGCCCGGGTTTGTCGCGGCCATGGCTAACAACAACCTAGGGATTCGGTTGTATGCTTCCTCCCAAGTACCATACAACATCTTAAATGCGGATTGCTTCACCTTCCATGCCTTGCCATACTTCACCTTGTAATGAAAGATGGCTTTCACAAGGTCAATGACATGTTGGACGCTCATTGTTGGAAGTGTGGATATTGAGTTGGAGAGCCTGTAAGCGATGAACTCGGACATGAGTTGTTTGTGGTCTTGGGACACAACTTGCCATCCACCCTTTTGCCTTGGCACATGTGAGTTGGCACACAACTCACTACGTGCCAAGTGGGACCTCCTTTCCATGGTCTTGCACGCACAATCCACGGACATATTTCATCTTCACATGCACATGCAACCGTGTAGCGCACATTGACGTCCGAGTTCACCACCTTGTGTGGACGATAATGCGTAACCGAGTAGTTGTCGAGCCACATCTTCAATTCCAACAAGGTTTCGAACTTAGACCCTTTAGCAATCCGGTTCTTGTCGTCTCCCAAATCACGGTGAGAGCTTGGCCTAACCCCAAGAGATATACATTGGCCACCATCTACCACAGCTTCATCCGCGAGACTAACATCCTTGAACAATGTAGTCCGATGATCCCGACCGAATACCTTCTCAAAAGCTTCGGCCTCCTTCATCGTGAACCCCTCCGCATCAACTTGTTCATCGGGACCATCGTCATACGAGTCTGATGCATATGCACGGGAAAAAGGGATGGAATGGTCCATTGTCTGTTGCAAATGATATTTGTCGAGATCACCCACATTGTTGTCATGGAGATCAACTTCATTGTCATCGTCCGCATACTCATCATTGTCCTCTTGCAAAGCTTCATCTTGGTTGTTTGTAAATGGGCTCAATGTTGGCCTCACTTCTTGGGTCAAAAGAGGTTCAACAAGTTCATCTCACTTCAGGGGTGGGGGGCTACTAGCAACCAAAGGGGAGGGGTTCCGGTTCAAGTCCAAATGCAAACTTGAATCAACCTTCTTCGTTGCAAATAACTCAAGAGCCTTGTCTAGTGATTCGGCCACCGTCTCCTTGTATGCAACCTAACGTTGCTCCGAGTTGACACGCATTATCTTCCAACGGATGTGCATTCCAAAACCAACATTATGCCTTCCCTCTGAAGGAAATATGCCCTAGAGGCAATAATAAAGTTATTACTTATTTCCTTATATCATGATAAATGTTTATTATTCATGCTAGAATTGTATTAACCGGAAACATAATACTTGTGTGAATACATAGACAAACATAGTGTCACTAGTACGCCTCTACTTGACTAGCTCGTTGATCAAAGATGGTTATGTTTCCTAGCCATAGACATGAGTTGTCATTTGATTAACGGGGTCATATAATTAGGAGAATGATGTGATTGACTTGACCCATTCCGTTAGCTTAGCACTTGATCGTTTAGTATGTTGCTATTGCTTTCTTTATGACTTATACATGTTCCTATGACTATGAGATTATGCAACTCCCGTTTACCGGAGGAACACTTTGTGTGCTACCAAACGTCACAACGTAACTGGGTGATTATAAAGGTGCTCTACAGGTGTCTCCGAAGGTACTTGTTGGGTTGGCGTGTTTCGAGATTAGGATTTGTCACTCCGATTGTCGGAGAGGTATCTCTGGGCCCACTCGGTAATGCACATCACTTAAGCCTTGCAAGCATTGTAACTAATGAGTTAGTTGCGGGATGATGTATTACGGAACGAGTAAAGAGACTTGTCGGTAACGAGATTGAACTAGGTATTGAGATACCGACGATCGAATCTCGGGCAAGCAACATACCGATGACAAAGAGAACAACGTATGTTGTTATGCGGTCTGACCGATAAAGATCTTCGTAGAATATGTGGGAGCCAATATGAGCATCCAGGTTCCGCTATTGGTTATTGACCGGAGACGTGTATCGGTCATGTCTACATAGTTCTCGAACCCGTAGGGTCCGCACGCTTAAAGTTCGATGATGGTTATACTATGAGTTTATGTGTTTTGATGTACTGAAGGTAGTTTGGAGTCCCGGATGAGATCGGGGACATGACGAGGAGTCTCGAAATGGTCGAGACGTAAAGATCGATATATTGGACGACTATATTCGGACATCGGAAAGGTTCCGAGTGATTCGGGTATTTTTCGGAGTACAGGAGAGTTACGGGAATTCGCCAGGGAGTATATGGGCCTTATTGGGCTTTAGGGGAAAGAGAGAGGAGAGGCTGGGCGCCCCCCCAAGGCCTAGTTCCGAATTGGACTAGGGGGAGGGGCTGCGCCCCCTCCTTCATTCTCTTCTCTCTCCCCTTTCCTTGACTCCTACTCCTACTACTTGGAAGGGGGGAATCCTACTCCCGGTGGGAGTAGGACTCCTCCTAGGGCGCGCCATAGAGAGGGCCGGCCCTCCCCCTCCTCCACTCCTTTATATACGGGAAGGGGGGCACCCCTTGAAGACACAACAATTGATCGTTTGATCTTTTAGCCGTGTGCGGTGCCCCCTTCCACCATAGTCCTCCTCGATAATACTGTAGTGGTGCTTAGGCGAAGCCCTGCGTCGGTAGAACATCATCATCGTCACCACGCCGTCATGCTGATGAAACTCTCCCAAAACATCAAGTGTTGATGGTTGACAAGACCACTAGTTTCAAGAAAAGGGGCAAAGGGAAGAAGGGGAACTTCAAGAAGAACGACAAGCAAGTTGCTGCTCAAGTGAAGAAGCCCAAGTCTGGACCTAAGCCTGAGACTAAGTGCTTATGCTGCAAAGGAACTGGTCACTGGAAGCAGAACTACCCAAAGTATTTGGCAGATAAGAAAGATGACAAAGTGAACAAAGGTATATTTGATATACAGATTATTGATGTGTATTTTACTAGTGTTCGTAGCAACCCTTCGGTATTTGATACTGGTTCAGTTGCTAAGAGTAGTAACTCGAAACGGGAGTTGCAGAATGAACAGAAACTAGTTAAGGGTGAAGTGACGATGTGTGTTGGAAGTAGTTTCAAGATTGATATGATCATCATCGCACACTCCCTATACTTTCGGGATTAGTGTTGAACCTAAATAAGTGTTATCTGGTGTTTGCATTGAGCATGAATATGATTTGATCATGTTTATTGCAATACGGTTATTCATTTAAGTTAGAGAATAATTGTTGTTCTGTTTACATGAATAAAACCTTATATGGTTACACACCCATTGAAAATGGTTCGTTGGATCTCGATCGTAGTGATACAAATATTCATAATATTGAAGCCAAAAGATGCAAAGTTAATAATGATAGTGCAACTTATTTGTGGCACTGCCTTTTAGGTCATATTGGTGTAAAGCGCATGAAGAAACTCCATGCTGATGGGCTTTTAGAATCACTTGATTATGAATCACTTGATGCTTGCGAACCATGCCTCTTGGGCAAGATGACTAAAACGCCGTTCTCCGGAACAATGGAGCGAGCAACAGATTTGTTGGAAATCATACATACTGATGTATGTGGTCCGATGAATATTGAGGCTCGCGGCAGGTATCGTTATTTTTAGACCATCACAGATGATTTGAACAGATATGGGTATATCTACTTGATGAAACATAAAGTCTGAAACATTTGAAAAGTTCATATAATTTCAGAGTGAAGTAGAAAATCATCGTAACAAGAAAATAAAGTTTCTACGATCTGATCGTGGAGGAGAATATTTGAGTTACGAGTTTGGTCTTCATTTGAAACAATGCGGAATAGTTTCGCAACTCACGCCACCTGGAACACCACAGCGTAATGGTGTGTCCGGACGTCATAACCGTACTTTATTAGATATGGTGCGATCTATGATGTCTTACCAATCTACCACTATCGTTTTGGGGTTATGCATTAGACACAACTGCATTCACGTTAAAAAGGGCACCATCTAAATCCGTTGAGATGACACCTTATGAACTGTGGTTTGGCAAGAAACCAAAGTTGTCGTTTCTTAAAGTTTGGGGTTGCGATGCTTATAAGAAAAAGTTTCATCCTGATAAGCTCAAACCCAAATCGGAGAAATGTGTCTTCATAGGATACCCAAAGGAGACAGTTGGGTACACCTTCTATCACAGATCCGAAGGCAAGACATTCGTTGCTAAGAATGGATCCTTTCTAGAGAAGGAGTTTCTCTTGAAAGAAGTGAGTGGGAGGAAAGTAGAACTTGATGAGGTAACTGTACCTGCTCCCTTATTGGAAAGTAGTTCATCACAGAAATCTGTTCCTGTGACTACTATACCAATTAGTGAGGAAGCTAATGATGATGATCATGTAACTTCAGATCAAGTTACTCCCGAACCTCGTAGGTAAACCAGAGTGAGATCCGCACCAGAGTGGTACGGTAATCCTGTTCTGGAGGTCATGTTACTTGACCATGACAAACCTACGAACTATGAGGAAGCGATGATGAGCACAGATTCCGCGAAATGGCTTGAGGCCATCAAATCTGAGATGAGATCCATGTATGAGAACAAAGTATGGACTTTGATTGACTTGCCCAATGATCGGTGAGCCATTGAGATTAAATGGATCTTCAAGAGGAAGATGGACACTGATAGTAGTGTTACTATCTACAAAGCTCGAATTGTTGCAAAAGGTTTTCGACAAGTTCAAGGTGTTGACTACGATAAGATTTTCTCACTCGTAGCGATGCTTAAGTCTGTCCGAATCATGTTAGCAATTGTCGCATTTTATGAAATCTGGCAAATGGATAACAAAACTGCATTCCTTAATGGATTTATTAAAGAAGAGTCGTATATGATACAACCAAGAAGGTTTTGTCAACCCTAAAGGTGCTAACAAAATATCCAAGCTCCAGCGATCCATCTATGGATTGGTGCAAGCATCTCGGAGTTGGAATATACGCTTTGATAAGTTGATCAAAGCATATAGTTTTATACAGACTTGCGGTGAAGCCTGTATTTACAAGAAAGTGAGTGGGAGCACTACAACATTTCTGATAAGTATATGTGAATGACATATTGTTGATCGGAAATAATGTAGAATTATTCTGCAAAGCATAAAGGAGTGTTTGAAAGGAGTTTTTCAAAGAAAGACCTCGGTGAAGCTGCTTACATATTGAGCATCAAGATCTATAGAGATAGATCAAGACGCTTGATAAGTTTTTTCAGTGAGTACATACCTTGACAAGATTTTGAAGTAGTTCAAAATGGAACAGTCAAAGAAAGAGTTCTTGCCTGTGTTACAAGGTGTGAAATTGAGTAAGACTCAAAGCCCGACCACGGCAGAAGATAGAAAGAGAATGAAAGTCATTCCCTATGCTTCAGCCATAGGTTCTATAAAGTACTAGTACAATGCCCGTGCGTTGCCACAGGCCTTTAATTTTTTTTCATGTTGGTGTATAAAACTTGATGATATTTTTGTTCCTTTCAATGACATCGCATGGGGACCCTTGTCGATGTTTTTAAACGTCGACATAATCCATCTTTATCTCTCTCATCCCCTACAATAATAAACATATATGTAGAAATATACCTTTTGTGTTATCATGTGCTAAATATATACAAAAAATAACAATTATTTGTATGCACCTCTTCTGATTGTGTAAAACTCGACGAGGTCTCAGTCCAATCCATCAAAGCATCATCCGAAGCCATCAGTTTTAAACTCTGACCCGAAAAAGTAAAGATATATTCATCGATTAGCTGCTAGATAATAGCATGTGACATTTTTAGTCGAAGTGAGTGGCATCGTGCCTTCTATTAGAGCGGGTCACATCCAATTTCGATATGGCTCACCTTTGAATCACTTGTTGGTAATTATTCCATAGAAATGACTTATTAGGATACGTGATATTATTCACTATATAAAAAATGTGTGACATTTCTTTCAAAGCAAACAGTGGCTTTTCCCTTAAAAAAGCAATCAACAACTCATTTTCTTCTTATCTAAAAAGGCGATTCACTCTCTCAGCCCACAACACATTGCTCACACTCATATCTCATTCCCCCAACCTACTCACCCCGCGCCGTCGCCATCTCTCCCCACCATGGAAAATCATATCCAAATAAATGCCAGCTCTATCAAAAAAATGAAAAAAAATCTAAAGATACTTTAACATTGTTATCTATCTTGGTACTGCTGCTCATCTCACTTGAAAAGAATATTTACAAATGATAATACTTTTGCTCATATCTCTTCTAAGCAACCTGATGAACATTGTAGTCAATGATACGTCCTTGGTGCTCAAATGGTGAAGCTTCTACTTCACTCCTTGCTTTCTTTAAGAATTGGCACATATTACAATCAAGGACTCCTAATCTCTTGGGCATATATCACATCAAACGATAGGGCATTCTACACAATTGTTTCCCTCCCACTGAACCTGAAGTTATTAGCCCTACACAAAGGAGTTATTCATGTTGATTTTAACCTTGATGGTATACCTGGTGGATCTACCATTGAATATATCAGACTGCATATGAGGATATATGTGCCTGAATGTGATAGGGACCTGCATCCTTGATCCCAGGCTTATTAATCTTGGTGGACTCGATGAGGTCAATGTTGGCAATACTGCCATCACGAAGCCACATTTTATAATGGAAGCAACATGGTGAGACTCAAATATTGTATTAGGATTTGCGAGCAGCATGTTGAACCCCAAACTGGAGTCATTCTTGTCCTTGAGGCTGAGGTACAGCTTGGTAGCAATCTCTTCAAAGCAGAAGTGGCGGAACTTGATCTTGTCTTCGCCGGTCTTTTATTGGATCAGCATGCTACCACACTTGTCAGAACGACCCTCTATGAAAAAATATATTTTAAGAGACATTGGAACAATGCTTTGACAGTACAGGGTTTGTTAGCATGCACTAATCCACTAATCTTTAAAATGAATAAATGTTAGTAATTATATCAAAACCAGAAGATGAACAACACTACTGCTCTCTCCACGACATAAACCGACGAATTCTAGACTCTAACAATCCTGAATATGTATGAATAAAACAACCAGGCTCAGCTATTTTGCATAAACCATGAAAATCTATAGGAACTTCAATGTGTTCAATTGAAAAAATAGCACATGACTATAGAAAGAACAGCAGGCTTGATAATAACTAATCCATGAACAGAACTTGTTTAACACATGACTAATCCATGACTATAAAAAGTTCATTATACTCGGTCACTCGTCTGTTGCGTGCCATGATTTTTCCGTCTTTATTGACCATCATTACTTTGATCCGTCTAACTTGTTTAGCATGTAGCATGTATTCCCATATTGTATGGCTCAATCATTCAAACCTCTATATCGATCATTTACTTGCTTGTGTGGTCTGGGATGCCTTGTGTCCTGTCTATTTGTAATATGATTTTGCTGGCAGGATTTGCTTGTCTTTCTGGAAGGACTGGTTTATCGAGCGATTCTGATCAAGGTGGCCCTTGTCAGCTATTCACGTCCATAGCGATGAATGACTCAATCACTTGGCGCTCCTGTCTAGAAAAAAATCATTATAAAGTTGGCCCTAGGCGTTTCTAGTGATTTTACAAGAAGAATCAATATAAAGTCTTATAGTCTTCCTGTAGTTGTCATTCTCACGTTTGAAATTTTCAATCTTCTTCCGGACTTAGTCTGGTCCACTTAACCATGTACGCGAGGTTGTGCTTCAGGGATGGACATTCCTTATGTGAAATCCAATATGGGATACATAGTAACATCAACATGTCAGGCAAAGAGTCACATCGAAGAAAAAACACAAGAAAACTATGAACAGGTTTGTTTCTGTTGAAGACAATCAACAATAGATCATCATTTTTCTGTTTATCTGTTTTTATTTCATTTTAACAACAGGTCATCATTTTTCCATAGGCTATTCACTTAATTGGTCTCATTGAAATCATTTTGACAACACCCTAAAGGTAAAACAGAACTTGCCATGGTTTTCCATTGAGCTGAAGAATAAAATAAACCACATGCCTGGGAAGTAGATTGATACTGTTGAGTCCAAGAAGATCCATTAGAAATAGCTGATTTAGTGGCCCAAGCTTCTATAGTATATGGTGCAGTATTGCCGATGAATGTAGCAGAAATGCTTTCCTCCAATTTAGCCATTTTTAAATCAAAATCAACAATATTTTCACTGCATTTCACCACATTCAGTTATATTAAAATTTCAGGAATACAAAGTAATAATTTGACAATGGTGCTAAATAAATAAATTATTTCACTCGTAGAGTGCTAGTTCTGGTATCCTAGCAAAGTAAGCTAAATCAAAGTGTCATAGCTAAGAAAGCATACTAAAAACCTCTCTCGATTTTTTTACACCATTACCATACGTGTTTCCAGACTTGATTTTGCTGTTAGGAGCCAGCAACAGCAGCCAGAAGCATTGGCATTATTGATGATATAACTGAACCTTTATGTAGCAAGTGTTTCAGAGATTTATATTCGACACAACAACTTGCTGAATACTACTTTGAACTTAAAAGGTGAGGGAGAAATCAAAACTTGAGTCACACAGTCACATCAATGATACGATGAGAATGAAAAAATCAATGGAAAAGTACCGCTTAATATTTCACAGTTTCATCATGGTCATCAACACCGTTAAGTTGGAATTCGAGAGTTTTAGGAAATGTGACTGTGATTCAGTAGATTTCCCTTCTGCCATAAATAATGATGTATGGATAGCTGCAACTTTTCTTCATACTATCCCAACGCACGGACACATGTAGGACAAAAAAATGACAGCAATCATGGGAAAACATACCATTACCAAAATCAAAGGTATAACATAATATATTGTCAGCATGATAAAAATGAGATCATGTTAATTTCCCTATAAAACTGAGATCAAAGGTATATATTTCACAGGAATTTGACAACCACGATCATAAGTTCTGAATGGCGCTTCAAGGATTAAAAAAACATATTGCCCTACAAAAATAAATAAATATTCAAGGAAGACAACTGATGGTTGAATCCTGAAAGTCTAAAATCTCTAGATCACATATCTAGCATCTGATACTTACATCCCTAGTAAAATATAATTTTAAAATTTCCTAGAATACGAAAAGAGCCCTATATAGCTACAAGAGATATGTATGAGGTGACAAGCTCTTACACATGTATATATGTATGAGGTGGTCAGGAGTGAATCCCTTTTCTGATCTCGTTCTTTCATCCATTGTTCTCTGTCTCGCTTGATCCAGTCATGTTCCAGCACTCCTCACAAAAGTATCACTTCCAGACTCCTAGTATGGGCCGAAAGGAGGAGTTTTATTTTTTCTGATTATACATGCAACAGGGAATAGTTAAAAAACAATAACAAATTAAATGATCATGTGGTGAACCGGCTTCTTCTCCACTGCATTTGCTGATGACATAGGAAGTCACTGCAATATGGTATTATGAAATTATTTTTCATGAAAAAATGATGATACACTTTCATCTAACCAACTTGAATACTCACTTTCCTCAAGAAAACAATCTGAATAGTCTTGTGCATGGCATGATCCAAATTCAGACGACACACTTCCTTATATGCTATCTATTAATGAACGAACGGGTACTTACATGTATATGAGGCCAGAACCAGGCGTCGCGGACAGGGTATCTGTCTTCCACATCATCAGCATGGAGGAGCTCCTCCTCGGCTGCTCACTGAAGGACGACAACGATGTATCCATTTCCCATCTCTATTGTGGAAATGCATTCTGGAAACAATAAAAGAAACAATAAAAATACAGAGAGTTATACTAAAGAAGAAAAATCCTTGCATGCCAATCGTATGAAATAGCTAATGCAATTATCCCATATATAAATGCATCCCTAACACCAGCAACCGCTCCGGAATATATTCCACGTAAAAAACGCACCGATCATAGATTTATGAGATAAAAGTAATAGAGTCAAGTTAGACTACCCAAAACGATGCATGTGGTTCTACTTGTCACTTTTGACCTTAAGTGGTTTCCGTGGACATATAGTATGATGAATTTACTACATAGTGACCTTAAATTGTTTCAGTACACATATAGAAGGATAGAAATTCTACATGTACTGGGAACTACCACCAAAGCCATGTTCTATTGGATCCAGCTTGAACAAAAAAATTATATTGATTCATCAATCATAGACATAAAGTTTGGCTCAAAGAAGGAGGACTACATACAACTTCCAAAATTTTATGTGTGCCAACCAGTGGTTTCGGGCTGACATTCAGATAGACGATGCAGCTTGGAAGTAATTCTAAATGACAGTCATTTTCCATATTATATCTGCAGGTGCATGCTAGTGCAAAGTAGTGCTACATCATGAAGTTGTTGTAAGGTACATCGGGAAATAAATAAAAATTCAGTGCAAGCATGGTTGCAAATTATTTGGCAAGAGCGTAGCGTGCAGGCCACTTACCAGGTCCGGCACCCATACGCCCCTAGTAATTAGCAATGGTGAAAAGTCTAAACCAATTGGATGGCACAATCAACAGAAGCAAAAAAAAATCCTTGGGCGCCTCTCCACGATCCGTTGCCCGGTCCACCTCGGAGATTGGCCTGCTTCGAGCCCCGTTTGTGTTCAGCAACGGCGGCGGCCCTGCAACTGCAATCATTTATCCTAGTCTCCATAGTAGAACAATGGATGATCACAACTTCAAATTCTAGTATATACTGAATTAGTAAGGACCAGCGGGATAGCAAAAATTCAGAAAATTTCATTCTAAAATAGAAACCTCTAATTAATCAGACAATAAACTTGCCGTTTGATCTGATGATGAAAGGCACAAATGAATGGTTGTCGTGCATGCACATAAAAAATCCACACGAGAGTATGCAATCATCAATTCAATTTTTACAGCCTGGGAGTTAACACTGATAGGCCTTGCCTTGAATCAGGTCAAAACGAATGACCACAAGATTTTATTAGTACAGACTGCAGACCAAAAATTCCTCTTAAACACTTTTTACTGACTTCTGTATTGTTTTGTTCAGTACTTCAGTTCTTCAGTTTAGCATTCTAAACAAGCCAATGATGTTGAAAACAAGGTATGCTATTACAGATAGTTTTAAGGCTTGGCAACCAATGAATTTAGTAGCACACAATTAAACAACATCAGGTGACAAATTCAGCTTCCATGCTGATCCTAAATACTGCAACAAAATGTTTGACAGAATATGCAGGTCAGTTTGGCACTATAAGTTCCCAATCATTAGCTCGCCTCAGGGGTAAAACAAGCTACCATATAGTAAAGTACCAAATCACATGAGCAGTGTTGTAATCAGTCATGTAGATATTATAGAACATCACTAATTTTAACCAGTTCTGTAGTAGCTGTATAACTTTAGTGATTTTGGAAGCTTTGTAAGACTAATTCCCAAATTCCATCTGGTAGTAATTAAAAAATTCCATACAATGAAAATACTCGTATATATTTCCATCATGAACTCAATATACGTGTGAATAAATCGATAAGTAAATCAATATGGTGCATACTCTAAAATCTCAGAGATCTTTGATGTCGTAGAAGTTATTAGTCTTCTACTCGTTTCGGAAATCCCTACAGAAAAAGGGAGTACATTTCAAACTCCAGAACATGATGGTGCAAATGGTGAACTGAATAAAGCTATAATGGGCCAGTATACTACATGGAGCATAAATCTGCAACATGAATTTTGTAGTTATAGTATTATTACTTTCTTCGAAAATGAAAATCTATTTGCAGCATGGGTGTGAAGCATGCATACGCGTGCACAATCAAGGATTGAAGTCCAAATCTCAGCATGTTCCACGTCACCAGAACATCATCGTATTCCCAAGTAACCAAAAATATTGTTACTCCTGGTTGCCGTGAAATTTCTGCAACAAAGAGGGGACAATTCAGTACAGAGATAACAGAGAGAAGGGAGACGTAGTGTTGTTGTCATTGTGCTCCCTCACCTCCCGGCCCTGCAACTTGAAACCACCGGCGCCTCTGCACTGCAACCCCGTATGCACATCGTCCCTCTCCCTCGCCCGACACAAGACACACAAGCTAGCACCGGCCAAAAATCAATCAATCAATCAGTCAGTCAGGGGAAGCTTGTTGATTGACATCCAAAAATTCAATGAGTTAGAGAGCAGAATGAACTCATTAACAGCACACATAAACAACCAACCATCCCCTGGTTCAAACTGGTACTGGTACATATTTACAGATTCGACGGTTCGGTTTAGGCACCAGAAAGCAGAAAGCAGAGATATAAGATGACAGATAACATAGAACCAGAAAGCAGGACGACGACACAGAGAAAAACGTTCAGATTGCAATTCGTGTATACCAAGCTATGCTATGCATTTTGGCATAAGTTGTGGAATCACGCACATATTTTCTTTCAAATAAAAGTAGTACTCAAAGTCTGAATTCAGTTTCAAAGAACAAAGCACGCATACTGAAGTTCGATGACAGGTCGACGGAGGTTGTCCCTGCAGGACACCTTGTCGGACAGCGCTGAACTTGTTGCCGGTGATGCTAGGCACTGGGGGGACGGCATGAACAGCAGCATCGGCGGGAACAGCCTGACGAAGCATTTTAAAAGCATTCATACAGAATATAATCTTCTAGATGATAACAATAAAAAATACAAGTGCAATAATCCACCAAATGTAGGAAAGCATTGTTACAGAATATATATTCTAATCCGTGATAAATAGAGATCTGAAACCATTGATCACATGCAAGAAAACAGGAGGAGGAGGTGCACAACTACATGTAGGGCGTGCAGACGCCGCTGAACTCATGAGTCGTGGGCTCCTGTTGCTTCCGTCGATCTCGTCATCCCCAAAGTCAAGTATAGTGCCATAACATCAATCATATATGTGTTGGCATTTTACTGTACCTGTTATGACAGGGATGGCCTTGCTTTAAATAGAGCATGTTCAAAGTGTGAGAGTTCAATCAAACTCGACGAACTCATTGATGGTGTCCAATTTACCAGGAATTGGGTTCTCTCATCCAAAGCGGCCACAACTACTTAGTTTTACCTAAACAAGGAAGGCATGGTCAAACAATTTAATTCCACGCGTTGCACATTCATAAATCACATGACAGATGTACCACGCATTCATAATTGTACAAAGTAACTACCAAGTGTTCCCGAAAGAATAAATCCACACACGCAATCAGCTAAACATAAAAATTTACCTCAAAAAAATAGGATGTATGGTGAGTTAGTGCTTGCACGGGTTCATATTTTCCTTACTTCTGATTCGCTCTCCCCAATATACTTGTTCAATTGATCAGGCCCCTAAAGTTCCAGAAAAGGAAACATTGTACAGTTTATACAGAACACAAATTAGGTAGAAAGAATATGGCAATCTCAAAATAAATTGTCATTAGTGTTTTCCCACAACCTGGAGATCCAAGCAGAAAAAGACCAGCTCGCATGACTGGCACCAAAAAGGGAAGATGAAACCATAATTAGGTATTTAAAGCAGTAACATGAAACACTAAAACTTATAAAATGCAAATAAAAACCGCAGATCTTGGTGAACTACCTTCGATATGAATTCAGAGGTGGCTAACGGTTTTAATCTACCAATCACTATGATGACCAGATGACACATAGTTAACTGCAATACCACACGCCCTGCCCTGTTCATCGCTTAGGGCAGCAATGTGGTCACTGGATAAAGATTAAAAAAATTCAGGCGCCTGGTTTGAACAATAACACACGCCCTCCCCTGTTCCCAAAAAATACCATCAACATGGCCACTGGCTAAAGTTTCAGGAGTACCCATTCTTGGAGTCGCCCACTCGAGTCCTAAATGTTTTAGCAAAGTATAAAGTACAAAGGTTAATCATGTGTCGCTGCATGTTTCAGCAATTATATGGTAAGGAATCAAGCTATGAACTCAGGCATACCTTGGTATCTTGGCCTTCTAGTTCATCAAAGATCAGGTTCAGCCTTTCAGGTACCTAATAAGAAATAAGAACAGATTTGTCAGGTGGCAACTTAGATACCAACGATGACCGTGTATGCCTGAGACCAACAAGCAGCTCATCAGGGAGGTGGGTTAAGACAAGAAGCAGCTCATCAGGGAGGTGGTGAATCTAAGGATGCCCATCTGCACCGGGGAGCAGAACAAGATGTGGTGTGGTGAGACTGCAATAACAGGCTCATTGCCCATAACCGTGTGGCGGACATACGAAATTCAGTTTGTTCCTAGCTACTCCCTCCGTTCCTAAATATAAGCCCTTTTAGATATTCTAATGTGGACTACATACAAAGCAAAATGAGTGAAACTACACTCTAAAATACGTCTATATACATCCGAATGTAGTCCGTATTGAAATCTCTAAAAAAAGGTTTATATTTTGAAACAAAGGGAGTAGATTTTATGTCCTGTATATAAATGGACCCGAGAGATGAAATTTAGTCCTCTCCCCAACCAGACATACCAGCCCCGGCTTCTTCCCAGCGGTTGTCGGATCATGCTCCAGGACAAGTTTTTTTACGAGGATTGAAATGCAAACCCTTGTGTTGCTATGCTGCCACCCAAGATAGTATTCTTGGATGAAAGTTATCAAATACCAGAATGTAACAGAACTAAACATTACATTTGTGAGATTTGAAATCACTCACCACAGAACAAGCCTATCGTCGCAAGAAAGTGCTAATGAAACACAAGTTTTATAGCAACCACGGTTTAATCATCATTTGGGACACGGTAAAGACCAACCACAAACCTAGTCACGGAAGCAGCTTCCCGGCCATGAAGCACGCGAACTTATTGCTCCGGGAGTACTCATACGGCACCCCAGCCACGGTGAGCAGCCGCTCCAGGACCTCCTTGGCCTGGTCGGGCTCCGCGGTCTCGCACTCCAGCTCGTAGTTTGTGCCGAAATCGAAGTGTGTCTCGTCGAGCTCTAGCACGAGCCCCTGCCCCTCGCCCTCCTCGAGCTCATACACACCGCGGGTGTTCCGGAAGCCGCCGAGGCAGACGAACGGCGCTTTGTCCCCGCCGACGCCGTACTCGTCGGAGACGAGCCGGACGATGGGGGAGTCGACCGCGCCGAGACGGGCGGGGTTGTCGACGCAGGTGAGGGCGAGGGCGGGGTCGAGGGGCTCCACGACCTCCTCAACGCGGCTGACGCCGGCGTCGATGCGCGGGCGGTGCTTGAGCATGAGGACGGCGCAGGAGGGGTCGCGGTCGTCGGTGCCGTAGAGGCGGACGTCCCGCTGGGCGGCGGTGGCGGCGGCGAGGGGCCGCGCTGGGGCGTCGGTGCGGAGCAGGCGGGGCGCGAGGAAGGAGGAGAGGCGCCGGTGTGCAGCCGCGTCGGGGAGACGGAGCTTGATCTCGACCTCCATGGGGTTGGGGTTGCGGCTAGGGCTGGGGGGGCGAGGCCTGGAAGGGGCGGGCGGCGGCGGCGTCTACTCTGGGAGTTCTAGGGATCGAGAGGAGCGGACGAAAAAACCTACGAAAAAAAACCAGTGGAAGGTGGGACGAAAAAAAACCGGACGAAAATGGTGGGACGAAAATAAACCCGGAACGAAGACTACCAACTGAGACATTAGGAGTAGAGATGCCATGCCGTGTACCAGATCTATTGTATACCCTACACTGATTTTGGCAAGGGAGTACAATAGTGATCTAGGAGTAGATCACTGGACAACGGCCAAAATTATCCTTAGTAGAATAAGGATATGTTTCTCGATTATGGAGGTGACAAAAAGGGTTCGTCGTAAAGAGTTACGTCGATGCAAGTTTTGACACTGATCCAGATGACTCTAAGTCTCAATCTGGATACATATTAAAAGTGGGAGCAATTAGCTAGAGTAGCTCCGTGCAGAGCATTGTTGACATAGAAATTTGCAAAATACATACGGATCTGAATGTGGCAGACCCGTTGACTAAACTTCTCTCACAAGCAAAACATGATCACACCTTAGTACTCTTTGGGTGTTAATCACATAGCGATGTGAACTAGATTATTGACTCTAGTAAATCCTTTGGGTGTTGGTCACATGACGATGTGAACTATGGGTGTTAATCACATGGTGATGTGAACTATTGGTGTTAAATCACATGATGATGTGAACTAGATTATTGACTCTAGTGGAAATGGGAGACTGAAGGAAATATGCCCCAGAGGCAATAATAAAGTTATTATTTATCTCCTTATATCATGATAAATGTTTATTATTCATGCTAGAATTGTATTAACCAGAAACATAATACTTGTGTGAATACATAGACAAACATAGTGTCACTAGTACGCCTCTACTTGACTAGCTCGTTGATCAAAGATGGTTATGTTTCCTAGCCATAGACATGAGTTGTCATTTGATTAACGGGGTCACATCATTAGGAGAATGATGTGATTGACTTGACCCGTTCCGTTAGCTTAGCACTTGATCGTTTAGTATGTTGCTATTGCTTTCTTCATGACTTATACATGTTCATATGACTCTGAGATTATGCAACTCCCGTTTACCGGAGGAACACTTTGTGTGCTACCAAACGCCACAACGTAACTGGGTGATTATAAAGGTGCTCTACAGGTGTCTCCGAAGGTACTTGTTGGGTTGGGGTATTTCGAGATTACGATTTGTCACTCCGATTGTCGGAGAGGTATCTCTGGGCCCACTCGGTAATGCACATCACTTAAGCCTTGCAAGCATTGCAACTAATGAGTTAGTTGCGGGATGATGTATTACGGAACGAGTAAAGAGACTTGCCGGTAACGAGATTGAACTAGGTATTGAGATACCGACGATCGAATCTCGGGCAAGTAACATACCGATGACAAAGAGAACAACGTATGTTGTTATGCGGTCTGACCGATAAAGATTTTCGTAGAATATGTGGGAGCCAATATGAGCATCCAGGTTCCGCTATTGGTTATTGACCAGAGACGTGTCTCGGTCATGTCTACATAGTTCTCGAACCCGTAGGGTCCGCACGCTTAAAGTTCGATGACGGTTATATTATGAGTTTATGTGTTTTGATGTACCGAAGGTAGTTCGGAGTCCTGGATGAGATCGGGGACATGACGAGGAGTCTCGAAATGGTCGAGACGTAAAGATCGATATATTGGGCGACTATATTCGGACATCAGAAAGGTTCCGAGTGATTCGGGTATTTTTCGGAGTACCGGAGAGTTACGGGAATTCGCCGGGGAGTATATGGGCCTTATTGGGCTTTAGGGGAAAGAGAGAGGAGAGGCTGGGCGCCCCCCAAGGCCTAGTACGAATTGGACTAGGGGGAGGGGCTGCGCCCCCTCCTTCCTTCTCTTCTCTCTCCCCTTTCCTTGACTCCTACTCCTATTACTTGGAAGGGGGGAATCCTACTCCCGGTGGGAGTAGGACTCCTCCTAGGGCGCGCCATAGAGAGGGCCGGCCCTCCCCCTCCTCCACTCCTTTATATACGGGGAGGGGGGCACCCCTTAAAGACACAACAATTGATCGTTTGATCTTTTAGCCGTGTGCGGTGCCCCCTCCTTCATAGTCCACCTCGATAATACTGTAGCGGTGCTTAGGCGAAGCCCTGCGTCGGTAGAACATCATCATCGTCACCACACCGTCGTGCTGACGAAACTCTCCCTCAACACTCGGCTGGATCGGAGTTCGAGGGACGTCATCGGGCTGAACGTGTGCTGAACTCGGAGGTGTCGTGCGTTCAGTACTTGATCGGTCGGATCGTGAAGACGTACGACTACATCAACCGCGTTGTGCTAACGCTTCCGCTTTCGGTCTACGAGGGTACGTGGACAACACTCTCCCCTCTCGTTGCTATGCATCACCATGATCTTGCGTGTGCGTAGGAAATTTTTGAAAATACTACATTCCCCAACACCCTCCAACTCAACGATATCAGTAGGGTCCATCCAATTCAAAATTTTCCTCACTTGTTGCAAGAGCTCCGCATAGCTAGGACTACTATCAAACACCATGTCAAGCTCATCCGGGTCCGGTTCAATATTGCCTTTCAAGAAGGCGTCTTTGTCCCCATGATGAACAAACACACATGTTCTTCCCATCCCTATAAGCATTCAAACAACACAACGTAACATTGCTTCCATGAGTACTAATCCAAGGATTAACACGGAATACAAACACTAAAATATATATCAAACAACAACCCTAACCCTAGCCCTAAACCTAACCCTAGCACCAACATAAGAACACCCATAAGAATAACCCTAACATACTAACAAAGCCTAATCATAGGAAATTGGCAAACAAACATCTCACATCTCCTTGCAAATCTCTTGATCCAAACAAAACTAGGGTTTCCCCAAACTAGCAACAAATGAGCAATTTGATAACATTACTTGGATCAAAACAAGGAGATCAGAGAAGATTACCTTGAGGGAGGGTTTGACTTCGAAATCCGCAGACAAATTCTTCAAATTTGCAAGATTTGGGAGAGGATTTGAGAGGGGGAGAGAGTGGGAGAGGGGGCAAAGCTCGGGTTGGGGTATGTGGGGTGGGGGAGGGGGGGAGGGGGGCCAGCCAAGTGGTTGGATAAGTCACAGTGCAGCGCCTGAGGGCTAGGTGCTGCACATTACATGTGTGGCGCCTAGCTCGGAGGCGCTGCACTGCTGGGTGCGGGCCCAGGGGCTGCCACGGTGGACAGGCATGTAACGCCCCAGAGGTAGGCGCTGCACCGTAGGGTGTGGCGCCTGCGTGGCGGGCGCTGCTACCTCTTGAGCACTGCATTGGTTTACCCTTGAAGAGGAAAGGGTGATGCAGCAAAGTAGCGTAAGTATTTCCCTCAGTTTTTGAGAACCAAGGTATCAATCCAGTAGGAGGCTACGCGCGAGTCCCTCGCACCTACACAAAACAAATAAATCCTCGCAACCAACGCGATAAGGGGTTGTCAATCCCTACACGGTCACTTACGAGAGTGAGATATGATAGATATGATAGGATAATATTTTTGCTATTTTTATGATAAAGATGCAAAGTAAAATAAAAGCAAAGTAAAAAGCAAAGAAATAACTAAGTGTTGGAAGATTAATATGATGAAGATAGACCCGGGGGCCATAGGTTTCACTAGTGGCTTCTCTCAAGAGCATAAGTATTTTACGGTGGGTGAACAAATTACTGTTGAGCAATTGACAGAATTGAGCATAGTTATGAGAATATCTAGGTATGATCATGTATATAGGCATCACGTCCAAGACAAGTAGACCGACTCCTGCCTGCATCTACTACTATTACTCCACACATCGACCGCTATCCAGCATGCATCTAGAGTATTAAGTTCATAAGAACAGAGTAACGCTTAAGCAAGATGACATGATGTAGAGGGATAAATTCATGCAATATGATAAAAACCCCATCTTGTTATCCTCGATGGCAACAATACAATACGTGCCTTGCTGCCCCTACTGTCACTGGGAAAGGACACCGCAAGATTGAACCCAAAGCTAAGCACTTCTCCCATTGCAAGAAAGATCAATCTAGTAGGCCAAACCAAACTGATAATTCGAAGAGACTTGCAAAGATAACCAATCATACATAAAAGAATTCAGAGAAGATTCAAATATTGTTCATAGATAAACTTGATCATAAACCCACAATTCATCGGTCTCAACAAACACACCGCAAAAGAAGATTACATCGAATAGATCTCCACGAGAGAGGGGGAGAACATTGTATTGAGATCCAAAAAGAGAGAGAAGCCATCTAGCTAATAACTATGGACCCGAAGGTCTGAGGTAAACTACTCACACTTCATCGGAGGGCTATGGTGTTGATGTAGAAGCCCTCCGTGATCGATGCCCCCTCCGGCGGAGCTCCGGAACAGGCCCCAAGATGGGATCTCGTGGGTACAGAAGGTTGCGGCGGTGGAATTAGGGTTTTGGCTCCTTCTGATCGTTTGGGGGTACGTAGGTATATATAGGAGGAAGAAGTACGTCGGTGGAGCAACAGGGGGGCCACGAGGGTGGAGGGCGCGCCTGGGGGGGGGGTAGGCGCGCCCCCTACCTCGTGGCTTCCCTGTTGGTTGCTTGACATAGGGTCCAAGTCTCCTGGATCTTGTTCGTTCCAAAAATCACGTTCCCGAAGGTTTCATTCCGTTTGGACTCCGTTTGATATTCTTTTTCTGCGAAACTCTGAAATAGGCAAAAAAACAGCAATTCTGGGCTGGGCCTCCGGTTAATAGGTTAGTCCCAAAAATAATATAAAAGTGAATAATAAAGCCCAATAATGTCCAAAACAGAAGATAATATAGCATGGAGCAATCAAAAATTATAGATACGTTGGAGACGTATCAAGCATCCCCAAGCTTAATTCCTGCTTGTCCTCGAGTAGGTAAATGATAAAAACAGAATTTTTGATGCGGAGTGCTACTAGGCATAATTTCAATGTAATTCTTCTTAATTGTGGTATGAATATTCAGATCCGAAAGATTCAAGATAAAAGTTCATATTGACATAAAAATAATAATACTTCAAGCATACTAACTAAGCAATTATGTCCTCTCAAAATAACATGGCCAAAGAAAGTTCATCCCTACAAAATCATATAGTTTAGTCATGCTCCATTTTCGTCACACAAGAATGCTCTCATCATGCACAACCCCGATGACAAGCCAAGCAATTGTTTCATACTTTAGTAATCTCAAACCTATAAACTTTCAAGCAATACATGAGCGCGAGCCATTGACATAGCACTATGGGTGGAATAGAGTATAATGATGGGGGTTATGTGGAGAAGACAAAAAAGGAGAAAGTCTCACATCAACGAGGCTAATCAATGAGCTATGGAGATGCTCATCGATTGATGTTAATGCAAGGAGTAGGGATTGCCATGCAACGGATGCACTAGAGCTATAAATGTATGAAAGCTCAAAGAAACTAAGTGGGTGTGCATCCAACTTGCTTGCTCACGAAGACCTAAGGCACTTGAGGAGGCCCATTGTTGGAATATACAAGCCAAGTTCTATAATGAAAAATTCTCACTAGTATATGAAAGTGACAAAATAAGAGACTCTCTATCATGAAGATTATGGTGCTACTTTGAAGCACAAGTGTGGTAAAGGATAGTAACATTGTCCCTTCTCTCCTTTTCTCTCTCTTTTTTTGGGCCTTCTCTTTTTTTATGGCCTTTCTCTCTTTTTTTATTCCTCACTTGGGACAATGCTCTAGAAAATGATGATCATCACACTTCTATTTATTTACAACTCAATGATTACAACTCGATACTAGAACAAAGTATGACTCTATACGAATGCCTCCGGCGGTGTACCAGGATATGCAATGAACCAAGAGTGACATGTATGAAAGAATTATGAACGGTGGCTTTGCCACAAATACTATTACAACTACATGATTATGCTAAGCAATATGACAATGATGACCGTGTCATGATAAACGGAATGGTGGAAAGTTGCATGGCAATATATCTCGGAATGGCTATGGAAATGCCATAATAGGTAGGTGTGGTGGCTGTTTTGAGGAAGATATAAGGAGGTTTATGTGTGAAAGAGTGTATCATATCACGGGGTTTGGATGCACCGACGAAGTTTACACTAACTCTCAACGTGAGAAAGGGCAATGCACGGTACCGAAGAGGCTAGGAATGATGGAAGGGTGAGAGTGGGTATAATCCATGGACTCAACATTAGTCATAAAGAACTCACATACTTATTGCAAAAATATACAAGTCATCAAAAACCAAGCACTACGCGCATGCTCCTAGGGGGATAGATTGGTAGGAAAAGACCATCGCTCGTCCCCGACCGCCACTCATAAGGAGGACAATCAAAGAACACCTCATGTTTCAAATTTGTTACATAACGTTTACCATACGTGCATGCTACGGGACTTGCAACCTTCAACACAAGCATTTCTCAAATTCACAACTACTCAACTAGCACGACTTTGATATTATTACCTCCATGTCTCAAAACAATCATCAAGCATCAAACTTCTCTTAGTATTCAACACACTCATAAGAAAGTTTTTATTATTCTTGAATACCTAGAATATTAGGATTATTTAAGAAAATTACCATGCTATTTAAGACTCTCAAAATAATCTAAGTGAAGCATGAGAGATCAATAGTTTCTATAAAACAAATTCACCACCGTGCTCTAAAAGATATAAGTGAAGTACTAGAGCAAAACTATATAACTCAAAAGATATAAGTGAAGCACATAGAGTATTCTAATAATTTCGAATCATGTGTGTCTCTCTCAAAAGGTGTGTACAGCAAGGATGATTGTGGTAAACTAAAAAGCAAAGACTCAAATCATACAAGACGCTCCAAGCAAAACACATATCATGTGGTGAATAAAAATATAGCTCCAAGTAAAGTTACCGATGGAAGTAGACGAAAGAGGGGATGCCTTCCGGGGCATCCCCAAGCTTTGGCTTTTTGGTGTCCTTAGATTATCTTGGGGGTGCCATGGGCATCCCCAAGCTTAGGCTCTTGCCACTCCTTGTTCCATAATCCATCAAATCTTTCACCCAAAACTTGAAAACTTCACAACACAAAACTTAACAGAAAATCTCGTGAGCTCCGTTAGCGAAAGAAAACAAAAGACCACTTCAAGGTACTGTAATGAACTCATTCTTTATTTATATTGGTTTTAAACCTACTTTATTCCAACTTCTCTATGGTTTATAAATTATTTTACTAGCCATAGATTCATCAAAATAAGCAAACAACACACGAAAAACAGAATCTGTCAAAAACAGAACAGTCTGTAGTAATCTGTAACTAACACAAACTTCTGGAATTCCAAAAAATCAGCCAAAATAGGACGACCTAGACAATTTGTTTATTGATCAGCAGAAATTGGAATCAATATTTTATCACGTTCTGGTGATTTTTAACAATTATTTTCGTGAACAGAAAGTTTCTGGAAATTTCTGCAAGATCAAATAACTATCATCCAAGAAGATCCTATAGGTTTAACTTGGAACAAACACTAATTAAAACATAAAAACACATCTAACCAGAGGCTAGAACAAACATTTATTCCTAAACAGAAGCAAAAAGCAAAAAACTAAAAATAAAATTGGGTTGCCTCCCAACAAGCGCTATCGTTTAACGCCCCTAGCTAGGCATAAAAGCAAGGATAGATCTAGGTATTGCCATCTTTGGTTTTCAACTTTTTAGCGGAATCAAGCTCGAATCCGGGAGGTTCTTTACGTTTCCCTTCATATTCTGAATTTTTTAGATCTAAAGAATCCAACCGCTTATTGCAAAGAGTAATCAACATATTCATGCGGTGAATATTTCCGCTAATGTTCTTAAGAGGTTCAAGAGACTTTTGTAAAATCTTAGTTACTTCGCAATTTTTTTCAAAAACTTGCATCTCTTCCTGGGTAGGATGAGGCCCCTTTTGTTGAGGTAGTGTTCCCACTATACCTTCTATAACTTCATGCGCAATATGGGAATCAATTTCAATAAAATTGCCTTTGGCAACGCAATCCAAGAGTTGTCTATGAGACAAATTTAATCCAACATAAAAATTGCGAAGCAAAATTCTCAGGTTCACTTCAAAGGTACAATTACGGTAAGACTCCATTATTCTCAACCAGGCATCTTTTAAGTTTTCTCCTTGTCTTTGTTTGAAGTGAAAGACTTCAAACTCAAGGGACAACGGAGCAGATAAAGGACTAGCCATAACGACAAGCAAACGGAAAAGAGGCGAACGAAAAAGAGAGGGCGAATAAAACGGCAAGGGTGAAGTGGGGGAGAGGAAAATGAGAGGCAAATGGCAAATAATGTAATGCAGGAGATAAGGGTTTGTGATGGGTACTTGGTATGTTGACTTTTGCGTAGACCTCCCCGGCAACGGCACCAGAAATCCTTCTTGCTACCTCTTGAGCACTGCATTGGTTTTCCCTTGAAGAGGAAAGGGTGATGCAACAAAGTAGCGTAAGTATTTCCCTCAGTTTTTGAGAACCAAGGTATCAATCCAGTAGGAGGTTACGCGCGAGTCCCTCGCACCTACACAAAACAAATAAATCCTCGCAACCAACGCGATAAGGGGTTGTCAATCCCTACACGGTCACTTACGAGAGTGAGATCTGATAGATATGATAGGATAATATTTTTGGTATTTTTATGATAAAGATGCAAAGTAAAATAAAAGCAAAGTAAAAAGCAACGGAAATAACTAAGTGTTGGAAGATTAATATGATGAAGATAGACCCGGGGGCCATAGGTTTCACTAGTGGCTTCTCTCAAGAGCATAAGTATTTTACGGTGGGTGAACAAATTACTGTTGAGAAATTGACAGAATTGAGCATAGTTATGAGAATATCTAGGTATGATCATGTATATAGGCATCACATCCAAGACAAGTAGACCGACTCCTACCTGCATCTACTACTATTACTCCACACATCGACCGCTATCCAGCATGCATCTAGAGTATTAAGTTCATAAGAACATAATAACGCCTTAAGCAAGATGACATTATGTAGAGGGATAAATTCATGCAATATGATAAAAACCCCATCTTGTTATCCTCGATGGCAACAATACAATACGTGCCTTGCTGCCCCTACTGTCACTGGGAAAGGACACCGCAAGATTGAACCCAAAGCTAAGCACTTCTCCCATTGCAAGAAAGATCAATCTAGTAGGCCAAACCAAACTGATAATTCGAAGAGACTTGCAAAGATAACCAATCATACATAAAAGAATTCAGAGAAGATTCAAATATTGTTCATAGATAAACTTGATCATAAACCCACAATTCATCGGTCTCAACAAACACACCGCAAAAGAAGATTACATCGAATAGATCTCCACAGGAGAGGGGGAGAACATTGTATTGAGATCCAAAAAGAGAGAGAAAGCCATCTAGCTAATAACTATGGACCCGAAGGTCTGAGGTAAACTACTCACACTTCATCGGAGGGGCTATGGTGTTGATAATCCCTCCGTGATCGATGCCCCTTCCGGCGGAGCTCCGGAACAGGCCCCAAGATGGGATCTCGTGGGTACAGAAGGTTGCGGCGGTGGAATTAGGGTTTTGGCTCCTTCTCTGATCGTTTGGGGGTACGTAGGTATATATAGGAGGAGAAGTACGTCGGTGGAGCAACAGGGGGCCCATGAGGGTGGAGGGCGCGCCTGGGGGGGGGGGGGGTAGGCGCGCCCCCTACCCCATGGATTCACTGTTGGTTGCTTGACGTAGGGTCCAAGTCTCCTGGATCTTGTTCGTTCCAAAAATCACGTTCCCGAAGGTTTCATTCTGTTTAGACTCCGTTTGATATTCTTTTTCTGCGAAACTCTGAAATGGGCAAAAAACAGCAATTCTGGGCTGGGCCTCCGGTTAATAGGTTAGTCCCAAAAATAATATAAAAGTGAATAATAAAGCCCAATAATGTCCAAAACAGAAGATAATATAGCATGGAGCAATAAAAAATTATAGATACGTTGGAGACGTATCAGGCGCTACACAAAAAGGTTATCGGCGTGAAATAGTTTCACGGGCAATTCATTCTGTGAATTGATTTCGTCTAGAGGTCAAAATTGTCAAATTTGCCTCTTCTGGCACCGCAACGCTGGTGATGGCCTTAGTATCGACGTCGAAAATCAGCACGGACGTGACGTCGCAGTGTTCCTCTTCAATATCCTCGACGCAGTCGAAGTACCATCTGTACATAAGGAAGTACACTTTGCCATCGCCCATGTGCAGGCTGTGGTCACAAAGCAGCTCATGGTCCGACGAAAACACCATCCTCGGTTCGCGGCAGCCAGCGGCGGCGCCGTCCAGCGGCACCACCATGAGTTTGGCTTGGGCGTGACTAAAGCCATGCTGACGGAGCCCTGCTCCGGTGCTCCCCCCTAACCTAATTTCCGAGGGGTATTTTAGTCCCCGCGAGTTTGTTTTTTTCCTGGCCCACCGTAGCCCAGATCCAAGCCCTATATAGCCCTGTATAACCCAAACCGTATACGTACAGTACCCTGGTCCAAAAAAAACATCACACGACCCCACGACCACGTAAGACCTGCCGAATCCAATCATTCGCAGCTCCATCAATCTCGCGAGCCAGCTCCATAATTCACGTAGTAGATCTCCAGCGGCGGCTATCTCGTCGCTGGCGATCTCGTCGGACAGCGGGCGCTGCAACGTCGTGAACCAACGAGCATGCACAGGTACCGCATCCCGTGTCCCCCCTCTAGTCTCTCTCGCGGCAACATCGAACGAACTGCCGCCGTCAGTGGTAGTGGTTAACCTAGCGGGGCGGGTAACCTAGCTACCCGGCGGCACAGGCGATCGTGGATCTGGTTTCGGTAGTGCCGCTCCTCGTGATCTGGGTTTCTTCAGTCTAGGGTTCACGTAGCGACGGTTGCCGTCGGCTGTGCGCACCACCACTATCGTTACTTGATGTGGCGGCTAACCTAGGTATCCGGCGGCAGAGGTAATCACAGATCTAGCTAGGTTTTGTAGAGATGCTCCTCGCGATTGAAAGTGATCACGACGGGTGCCGTGACCATCTTCCTTACTAGGTTTGGCAGACCTGAACGGCCTCGGTAGGGGTTGTTTACATAACATCCATGATCATGTGCTATGTGTTGTATATTTCATCATTGATATTGTTTGCACATGTGACGATACATATTATTTGTTGTAGGAAATGGAGGACGAGGAGTTAACTGATATCATGGTAGACATGAGTTTGGAGAACTGATGAAAGATTGGATAGAAGATTGGTCAGATGATGAAAATTCAGATCGTGGAGATCGGTCAGCGAATGGGAACGAATGGGACGATCTTAATGTGAGTGGCATTATCATGTTGTAATTTTTTGGTGGCATCCTACAACATTAAATTTTTGTGTTGAGAATTTATAGATGGATGAGCTTCATGATGGTCAGGAAAACAACCCGGAGCTCTCGAATGAAGATTACATTAGTCAGGTACGCAAGTGAAATTTTTTGTTGGCATGCAAATTGAATTTCTCCTGGAATATTATATGATAAGTAATTATGTATTTGTGTTGTATTTTTCAGCTCATTTCCGAATGTCATAATGCGTATGACTATTACGGTGAATCCGATGCGGAGACATGCCTTAACGACGAATCATTAGATGCACCTGATTCTTGGGAGTCACAGTCGTCGGTCATCATGAGTGAGGTATGTATGTAATCAATGTTCTATGGAAGTAATGTTAAACCGTAGAAAACTATTTTCATAGCTATGTTTTGATTGTGTAGGTGACACAAGATGATGGGGCACAGAACGTCCAAGATACTGCCAGTGCAGATGATAAGAGGGATATGTTCATGAAGATAATTGTAACACCCTGAGAATCATGCTACAGTAACTCCCTGTGATTAAGCTAATCATGTTGCTAAACAGGGCTTGATCACATTTGAATCACCTTCCTTTTCAAACTCCTAGTTCAAACTTCAAATATAATTAAAGTGAAAAATAAATGTTTTCAAAAATTTAGACAAAAATGTTCGGTGGGTGCCAAATAATACACTGGTAATTATGGTGGAGAAAACACATTTTTATAAAATACCTAAATACTTTTAAATGAGCTAAAACAGAAAAGAAAATAAACAAGTAAAAAGAAAACAGAAAACAGAACAGACAAAAAAAGAAAAAAGAGAGAAGGCCCTTTCCCCCCCCACTGGACCCGTGGCCCAAACTAGGCCTTCCCCCCCCCCCCCACTGACCCCCGGCCCAAACTGGGCCGCGACCCCCGACCCCCGGCCCAGCCCACTCTCCCCCTCGCCCCTTTCCCTGTTCCCCCGACCGGGGTCGGAACAGGGGCACGCTCCCGCCCGACCACCTCGCCGGCACCGACGCCGGAGAGGATAAGGGCGCCAGCTCCCCCGCCTCCTCGGGCCTCTCTCCCACTCGTCCCCGCTCGTCCCTCGGCCTCTGCGCCTTCCTCCCCCGCCAGATCCACCTCCCTCTCCCCTTCGATCCCCTCTGCCTGAGCGCGCTCGCCGCCGTTCACCGTCGTTCCCGCGGCCACCGTGCCCCGATTGCCCCGACGACGTGCCCGAATGACTCCCCGCCGTCGACTACGTCGACTACGCCATCGGGAACGAGCCGAGCGCCACTGCACCGACCTCCCCGAGCTCGTCTTCCCCGCACGGCCGCCGTCGATCGTCGCCGACTCCGGCTACCCCGCGCCCTCCCCGAGCTCACTGCCACTCCCTACGGCTCCGCTGTGAGCTCCCGCTTCTCCTCCCCCTCTCCGTTAGCTCGCCCGCGTTCCGTAGCTGCTCCCCCACGCGCGCCCGAACGCCGCGCCGCGGAGCTCGCCGCCGGCGGGTCTCCGGTGACCAAATGGTCACGGGGTCAAGCCCGTTGCACTCCCCGCCGTACGTAGATGCCCCCCAGCCCCTCCGCTTGCTCGTTAGCCGCCGTAGCCGCGTTTCCGTCGGGCACCCGTAGCACCTCGCCGCCGGCGAGCTCGTAGCGGTCGTCCCCGGCCGTTCCAGCCCCTCCGACCACCGCCGTTGGACGCGCGACGCCGAGCCGCGTCGAACGCGCCCAGCCACGCCCCCGCAAACCCACCGTAGCGCAAACCCGCACCCCCTCCCGAGCCGCGCCGCCGCGTTTGGCTCGCCGGAGCCGCTCCGGCGCCGGCCGCCGACGTGGCTGGCCTGGGGCCACCCCAGTGCCCCTGCCAGTGGCCCCCACGGGCCCCAGTTGACTGGGTTGACCCAGTCAACTGCTGACTGGGCAGGCCCAGTCACTGACATGCGGGCCCCGCCGCAAAAATATAAAAAAGAAAAGAAAAAGAAAATGTTTTATAAATAAAAATAATTAAATTAACTAATCACTCACTGACATATGGGGCCCACCCCTCTAATTATACTGTTAGATTAGTTTAACTAAATATTAGACTAACAAAGGCTGACATGTGGGTCCCACTGGACCCACCTGTCTGGTTTGACTGGTCAGCCGACCTGTTGACCTGCTGATGTCAGCATTGCCTCATGCTGACGTCATAATTCATTTTTGCTGAATATAAATAATTCCAGAAATTCAAATAAACTTTGAAAATTCATATCTTTTAAACCGTAACTCGGATGAAAATGTTTTCTATATGAAAGTTGCTCAGAACGACGAGACGAATCCAAATACGCAGTCCGTTCATCCACCACACCTCCCTAACCTATCGAACTAGCAACTTTCCCCCTCCGGTCCGACTGTCCGAAAATGCGAAACATCGGGAATACCTCCCGGATGTTCCCCCCCTTCACCGGTACCCCCTACTGTCGCGTTAGGACACACCTAGCACCGCTCATTGTCATGTCACGCATCGTCATGCTTATGTTTGCATTGTATTTACTGTTTCTTCCCCCCTCTTCTCTCCGGTAGACTACGAGACCGACACTGCTGCTGCCCAGTTCGACTACGGAGTCGACGACCCCTCCTACTTGCCAGAGCAACCAGGCAAGCCCCCCCCCTTGATCACCAGATATCGCCTATTCTTCTCTATACTGCTTGCATTAGAGTAGTGTAGCATGTTACTATTTTCCGATATCCTATCCTGATGCATAGCCTATCCTTGCTACTACTGTTGTTACCTTTGCCTGCAATCCTACATGCTTAGTATAGGATGCTAGATTTCCATCAGTGGCCCTACATTCTTGTCCGTCTGCTGTGCTATACTATCGGGCCGTGATCACCTGGGCGGTGATCACGGGTATATACTTATATACTACATACATGACACATGTGATGACTAAAGTCGGGTCGGCTCGTAGGAGTACCCGCAAGTGGATCTTTGTGGCGGAGCGACAGGGCAGGTTGAGACCGCCTAGGTGAGAGGTGGGCCTGGCCCTGGTCGGCGTTCGCGGTTACTTAACACGCTTAACGAGATCTTGGTATTTGATCTGAGTCTGGCCATTTGGTCTATACGCACTAACCATCTACGCGGGAGTAGTTATGGGTATCCCGGCGTCATGGTATCAGCCGAAGCCTTCTTGACGTCAGCGACTGAGTGGCGCGCGCCGAATTGGACTGGAACGCCACTAGGCTAGGTCTGCTTTCGGCCGCGTACACAACGTGCAGGTGTGCATAGGGCGATGGGCCCAGACCCCTGCGCGCATAGGGTTAGACCGGCGTGCTGACCGCTCTGTTGTGCTTAGGTGGGGCTGCGACGTGTTGATCTTACGAGGCCGGGCATGACCCAGAAAAGTGTGTCCGGCCAAATGGGATCGAGCGTGTTGGGTTATGTGGTGCACCCCTGCAGGGAAGTTTATCTATTCGAATAGCCGTGTCCCTCGGTAAAAGGACGACCCGGAGTTGTACCTTGACCTTATGACAACTAGAACCGGATACTGAATAAAATACACCCTTCCAAGTGCCAGATACAACCCGGTGATCGCTCTCTAACAGGGCGACGAGGAGGGGATCGCCGGGTAGGATTAAGCTATGCGATGCTACTTGGAGGACTTCAATCTACTCTCTTCTACCTGCTGCAAGATGGAGATGGCCAGAAGCGTAGTCTTCGACAGGACTAGCTATCCCCCTTTTTATTCTGGCATTCTGCAGTTCAGTCCACTGATATGGCCCTTTACACATATACCCATGCATTTGTAGTGTAGCTCCTTGCTTGCGAGTACTTTGGATGAGTACTCACGGTTGCTTTTCTCCCTCTTTTCCCCCTTCCTATCTATCTGATTGTCGCAACCAGATATTGGGGTCCAGGAGCCAGACGCCACCGTCGACGACGACACCTACGACACTGGAGGTGCCTACTACTACGTGCAGGCCGCTGACGACGACCAGGAGTAGTTAGGAGGATCCCAGGCAGGAGGCCTGCGCCTCGTTCGATCTGTATCCCTGTTTGTGCTAGCCTTCTTAAGGCAAACTTGTTTAACTTATGTCTGTACTCAGATATTGTTGCTTCCGCTGACTCGTCTATGATCGAGCACTTGTATTCGAGCCCTCGAGGCCCCTGGCTTGTATTATGATGCTTGTATGACTTATTTATGTTTTAGAGTTGTGTTGTGATATCTTCCCGTGAGTCCCTGATCTTGATCGTACACATTTGCGTGCATGATTAGTGTACGGTCAAATCGGGGGCGTCACAATAATGGAAATGACTTTTATGTCTCACGATGCTGCGTATGATTTCTACAACAGCTATGCTAGAGATAATGGTTTCAGCATTAGAAAGAATAAGGTCAGGTATAGCAAAACCGAGTCACATCATATGCTTTATAGGCGGTTTGTTTGTTCCAGACAAGGGAAACGTGACAGCAAGTTGCTAACCGAGGAAGGACACAGCCATAGGTTCAGAGCCGAGACACGCTGCTTTTGCGAAGCGCACCTGACCGTCAAGCTTGACCAAAAGCGTGGGGTTTGGTATGTTGAAAGTTTTGAGGACAAGCGTAGCCATATGTTGGCAGGACCTGACGAGGTACCTTTTCTTTGGTCCCACAGAAAAATCAAAGAGTACCAGAAGCATGAAATAATGTCCATGGGAGCTGCAGGGATTAGAATTCACGACATGATGGATTCCTTCATCAGCAAACATGTATGGTATGGCGGTGTTGGTCTTACCAGGCGTGAAATATACAACCTTTGCGCCAGGGTGAAGAGGAAGCTGCTTTCAAAAGGTGATGCTGCCACAGCCATAGGCATCATGGCCAGTAGGAAACAGAGGGATCCTAGCTTCTTTTTCAAGTACAAGCTAGATAAGGAAGGACATTTCAATAGGATGTTCTGGTGCGACTCCCAGTCTCGTCATGACTATGAGGACTTCAGCGACGTGCTTGTATTTGATAGCACGTACAAGATGAACCGCTATGGTATGCCATTCATACCTTTTGTTGGTCTTAACAATCACCGGAAGACCACTATTTTTGGTTGTGCCATAGTTTCGGACGAGACCGAAGAGATATACGTGTGGTTGCTGCAGACTTTTTTGAAGTCCATGTGTCAAAAGATGCCGAAGAGTGTAATCACGGACGCCGACGCTGCGATGATCAAGCAATTCGCGAAGTCTTGCCAGAAGTGTGGCACCGTATATGTACGTGGCATATAGAAAAAATATGAAGATTCACCTCAGTCACAAGTCCTTGAAGGAGTTCCGAACTCTTCTGTACTACATCACGTCCACGTCCATGTTTGAGGAGAGATGGCACACGTTTTCCAAAAGATGGCAGTCGGAAAAAACTGTAACATGGTTGAGACGGATGTATAAGAAGAGGAGACTGTGGGCCGCGGCTTATCTGACAGAGGGTTTGGCTTGGCATGAAGAGCAACCAGCGGAGTGAAAGCCTGAACTCATGCCTTCACCTCCACCTAGACGGTGGAATGACCCTGGTGGATATGATTTTGCACTATGAGAACGCCGTTGTACGTATCCATGAAAACGAGGCACGAGATGACTGCACGGCCTCACAGAGTTTACCGGTGCCAGTTACTAGCTCGAGGGAACTTGAGATAGCTGCTTCTCAAGTCTCCACTCCAGCAAACTTCTATATGTTGCAAGATGATCTTAGAAAAATTGGCGGCATGGAGATTGTAGAAATTAAGCTGGGAGACGGATCACAGCAGTACGTCGTGGCCTGGAAGAATAACCGGAAGAGCCGTTTTTGGGTGGAGTATGCACCAGGAAATTCCGCAGAAACTATAAGGTGCAGCTTCAGAAGAATGATTCGAAAGGGTCTACCTTGCAAGCACATATTCCATGTACTGAAGTACTTGAACATATCTGAAATACCAAAGTGTTTAGTTCTTGTTCGGTTCATGAAAGAAGCAAGGTTGGGACTGCCCGCGAGGCGCACAAGTGATTTGTTGGGATTTGGTTGGACTGGGGCAGGGGAAAGAATGAAATATAGCCAGGTCAGTGTGTTAGCGTCAGAAGCTATGCATGCGGCATGCAAACACCCAGCTTTGTGGGATCAGTTACAGGAGAGTTTGAAGGCTGTGATAGCTAAGAGTCATGAGTATGATCTGCTACAGGAAAATTTGAGCAAGCAAACAAATGACCTCAGTAAGTGTGCAGTTGAATATGTGGACGATGGTGAAGGCAACATGATTGCAGTTAAAGATCCTATTAAAGTGTCAAGCAAAGGTGCAACAAAGGTAGATGAGAGCCGCTCTGTCTCGAAAAATGGTAGACCACTCTCTTTTGATGAGTTGAAAACCCGGTGCGGCGCTTGCAAATTGCTAGGACACACTAGACGTAGCAAGAAATGCAAACTAAATCAGAAGTAAGTGTTTGTATGCATTGCGGATTATTAAATTTTTTATCATTCATTAACTTATCTTGTCTTTTATCATGTGCGGAAAAGTGGAGAAGGAAGAAGAGTAGAACACTTGCTTCAATTATTTACGGATGAATCGAGTGAACTGGACAGTATATCCTTCACATTATGGCATCAAATTTACTTCAACGTTTCGCATGGTTGGTTCCTATATATTGTAGCAACTGCAATGGCACTTTGTTTAGTGGGAGTGTCAACCTTTTACATCTCTAAATAAGCAACACAATCCGACCTAAATAAATTAGTTTTGCATGGTTGGGAATAGTAGATTGCAATGCCACTGTGTTATGACCGGGGCGGGAGGTAGAAAGAATATTGTACATTTTCCCTCCCCACGTCCTAACTGCCATTAAATAAGTAACTGTACCACTCTCCTCCCCACCACGCACTCACCCACCTCCCACGCGCGCCGGTTCGAACTCCCCTCTTATCCCACCTACAGTAGATCGAGAAACACTCGCCGGCGACTGCTGCAGCCGCCTCCATGGAGAGAAGCCTCCGCTGGCAGCAAGCGATGATCGAGCTCGCCGGCGATGACGAGGCATGGCGTGCGCAGTTGATGGAGGTGTGCGGCTGGTTCCCCAGCACGGAGATGTTGGTCAACCACGCGCGTGGCCTCCTCAAAGTCCTCACCGACGGCGAGAAGAAGCGCGCCTTCCCCGATGGCCGTGGCGTCCCGCCGGTTGTTCTCCTCGTCTGGGCAATGCGAGAGGCCACGCTGAGTGACTCCCCTGTTCAGCGTGCAAGGTGGTGGATGTACTGCTCCACCACCATGCCGCAGCGGCCAGATCCAGCACGCATCGCGTCGAGGGTGGAGCGCATCGACGTCGAGCTCGCTCTCCCAACGCCAGTCCAGCCGTTGGGCTCTGACGTCATGGAGGACAACGTTGACGAGGTATTGGTCATCCCTGATGACAATGAAGAGGGCGAGGAGGACGCCGTGCAGATGGTAGCGTCGTTCGCCGTCGAGGGTGGTGAGGGAGTCCTGGACTAAGGGGTCCTCGGGCGTCCGGCCTGTTAGTCATGGGCCGGACTGATGGGCTGTGAAGATACGAAGACCGAAGACTGCACCCGTGTCCGGATGGGACTCTCCTTGGCGTGGAAGGCAAGCTTGGCGATCGAATATGTAGATTCTTTTCCTTTGTAACCAACCTTGTGTAACCCTAGACCCTCCCGGTGCCTATATAAACCGGAGGACTTAGTCCGGAAAGGACAGATACTCATTACCATAGTCATACAGGCTAGACTTCTAGGGTTTAGCCATTACGGTCTCGTGGTAGATCAACTCTTGTAATACTCATATTCATCAAGATCAATCAAGCGGGAAGTAGGGTATTACCTCCATAGAGAGGGCCCGAACCTGGGTAAACATCGTGTCCCCTGTCTCTTGTTACCATTGACCTTAGACGCACAGTTCGGGACCCCCTACCCGAGATCTGCCGGTTTTGACACCGACATTAGTGCTTTCACTGAGAGTTCCACTGTGCCGTCCCTAAAAGGTTTGATGGCCCCTTCAATTGTCAACAACAATGCTGTCCAAGGGGAAACTTTCCTCCCCGGACAGATCTTCGTGTTCAGCGGCTTCGCACTGCGGGCCAACTCGCTTGGCCACCTGGAGCAGATCAACAGCTACGCCCTTGGCCATCAGGTTTGATTCGGGAGCTTGAATTACGTCGCGGACATCCGTGGAGATTTGATCTTTGCCGGATTCGAGACCGCGGCGACCGCTCCTAGTCATCCCGATGAACATGACCTAAATCTGTCATCGGGCCGCATCCAGGAGATTGCTCCTGTAACTGCTCTAGCCGTAGATCCGTAGCATATTGCGCCGCTCAAGGACGGGAGGCTCAGCCCCACCGCGGAGGCCGCAGATTCCACGGCGTTGGAGCCGAACATAGACCTAAAGTCACACGACGTCCTTGTCACCGGAACTCCGGACTCGTCTCTGGTCATCCGCGGACGCCGAACTGGATCGCTTATCGATCTTTGAGTTTAGCGTCGCAGACATCTTCCAGCATTCGCCCTTGGGCGATGTGCTAAATTCATTAAGAAATCTGTCCTTGGCGGGGGACTCACAGCCAAATTATGTCCGGTTCGAGCTGGAGGTTGATGATGGGGGAGAATTTCGCCTCCCACCCACCACCCACTTCATAGCCACTGTCGAAGACTTAACCGACATGCTTGACTATGACTCTGAAGACATCGACGGTATGGACGACGATGCCGGAGACGAGGAGGCCCAAAACCCGCCGTTCACCGGACGATGGACGGCCACTTCCTCATATGACGTCTACATGGTAGATACGCCGAAAAATAATAGCGGCGATGACAAGGAAAACCCAGCAAAGGAGGACCCTCCTAAAACACAACCAAAGCGCTGGCATCAGCGGCGCCGCTCTAAATCCCGCCGCAGCAGGGATAGCAATACCGACACAGGAGACGACAACACTTTGGATGGTGTTGAAGACACAGAAGAACCCGATGAACAAACTGCCGAATGAGACAATCGGGAATCAGGGCATGCCAGCCCTGACGAACAGGCCATAGAAGAAGACTCGGAGGAAGGTAGTTACCGTCCGCCCTCCGAGGAGGAGGTGAGCCTCGGCAACGAAGACTTCATCGTGCCTGAGGAACCCCTGGAGTAGGAGCGCTTTAAGCTTTAGCTAATAGCCACTGCGAGGAGCCTGAAAAAGAAGTAGTAGTAGCTTCAAGCTTGTCAAGACCTGCTCAAGGACAGATGGAACGATGTCCTGGCAGCGGAGGAATACGGCCTTAAACGCCCAACCAAAAGTTACCCGAAGCGCAGATTACTACCTTAGTTCGACGATGAGGCGCCAGATCCTGCACTAGCATCATGCAACGCGGCTGATCAGCCACCGCGCGGTCGGGATAAAACTGCAACCCGAGCTGAAAACCAGACTGTCCCACCCCGCCGTAAAGGCAGGGATAAGACAGCTCGGGGCCATACATATGACCTCCGCCAAGACCTGGACAGTAGAGCGGAACATACAAGATCGATCTACGGATCGCGAGGACGTGCCTTAACGCGCGGGGACAGCTATCTATTCGGGCGAGACAAACCTAGTCACGCCCGAGCCGAAAACCGCAGACGGACTCCATCAGAGCTACGTCGCGATGCGGCCCGATATAGAGGCGCTGCACACCCACTTTGCTTCACTGACGAAGTAATGGACCACGAATTCCCAGAAGGGTTTAAACCCGTAAACATCGAATCATACGATGGAACAACCGATCCCGCGGTATGGATCGAGGATTTTATTCTCCACATCCACATGGCCTGCGGGGATGATCTTCACGCCATCAAATACCTCCCACTAAAACTTAAAGGGCCAGCCCGGCACTGGCTAAACAGCCTGCCCGAGAATTCTATTGGCAGCTGGGAGGACCTGGAAGAAGCTTTTCTCGACAACTTCCAAGGTACATATGTTCGGCCGCTAGACGCCGATGACTTAAGTCACATAGTTCAACAGCCTGGGGAGTCAGCCAGGAAGTTCTGGACTAGGTTCCTAACTAAAAAGAACCAGATCATCGACTGTCCGGATGCCAAAGCCTTAGCGGCCTTTAAACATAGCATCCGCGATGAATGGCTCGCCCGCCACCTCGGCCAAGAAAAGCCAAAATCTATGGCAGCCCTCATGGCACTCATGACCCGGTTTTGCGCGGGTGAGGATAGTTGGTTGGCTCGCAGCAAAAACACAGCTAGCGAGGTAGGACCCTCCGAGGTTAAGAACAACAACGGCAAGCTCCGACGTAACAAACACAAACGCCGAAGCAATGGTGATAATACCGACGACACTACAGTCAACGCTGGATTCAGTGGCTCCAAGTCCAACTAGCGGAAGAAACCATACAAGAGAAACAATCAGGGACCATCCAGCCTGGACCGCATACTCGATCGCCCGTGCCAGATACATGGCACCCTGGAAAAACCAGCCAACCATACCAACAGAGACTGTTGGGTTTTTAAACAGGCCGGCAAATTAAACGCCGAGAACAGGGAAAAGGGATCACAAAGCAAGAACGACGACGAGGAGCCCCGACAACCGAACACAGGGGGACAGAAGAAGTTTCCCCCTCAAGTGAAAACAGTAAACATGATATACATTACACACATCCCCAAAAGGGAGCGCAAACGCGCACTAAGGGACGTCTATGCGATAGAGCCAGTCGCCCCAAAATTCAATCCATGGTCGTCATTTCCGATCACCTTTGATCGTTGGGACCACCCGACCAGTATCCGTCATGGCGGTTCAGCCGCACTAGTCCTCAACCCAATCATCGATGGATTTCACCTGACACGTGTCCTTATGGATGGAGGTAGCAGCCTCAACCTGCTTTATCAGGATACAATGCAAAAAATGGGCATCAATCCATCACGGATCAAGCCCACGAAGACTACCTTCAAAGGAGTCATACCAGGTGTCGAGGCCCACTGCACGGGCGCAATCACGCTAGAAGTTGTCTTCGGGTCTCCGGACAATTTCCGAAGCAAGGAATTAATCTTCGACATCGTCCCCTTTCGCAGCGGCTGTCACGCACTGCTCGGACGAACTGCGTTCGCTCGATTCAATGCAGTGCCACACTATGCCTATCTTAAGCTCAAGATGCCCGGTCCACGCGGCATCATCACGGTCAACGGAAATACGGAACGCTCCCTCCATACAGAGGAGCACACCGCCGCCCTAGCAGCAGAAGTACAGAATGGCCTTCTCAAGCAGAACCGTAATCCGGCTGCCGAGCCCCGGGACACCGTTAAGAAGGTCCGTACTATGCTGCAACAGGACAGCTCGGCTCGTCAAGAGCTCGATTAGCAATTTGGCCTCCGTCCCAGCCCCGATCAAGCAGTGGCATTTGTACCACGTGTACATAATTACGCACTAGAAATCCCATGGGCATCGACGGAGGCACAGCTAGCTTGTGGTCCATAGTTCGGCTCGACCGATCCCGGACACACATATACTGTCAATATTTCCTTTTTCCTTTTCCAGGTTTATTTTACATAGGCCTTCTTCGACGGCTTGACCACCGATCCTGTCAAAGGATAAAAACACCAGGATGGCAAGAAGCACAGGCGTATAGGGGAAGCCCTAGAGGTCAATTCAACAACCACTCTACCTGTTGCCAGGACCCACGCGCAGCTCACCCTTGGTCATGGCATGTTAAATAGCCGGAGTGCCTATCGCACTATGTGTATTGATGCGCTTTGATGCATTAACCCAATTATAATGGAAACAGTTCGTGGCTCAAGTTTAAGGGCCCAAGATATCACCTCTGCTTTCTTTCTGTTTTCCTTTAATAACTTATGTTCTAGCACCCGTACACTTAGGTACGCTTCATATTTGCCAGGGGCTCCCAGGCGCCCTACAATACGGCAACAAAGTCCGAACACTTTTTGTAGTATAGTTCGGCACCCCGAATTTAGCATTATATGCATTGGCTCCGAATCATGTCTTTGGTCAATAGTTGGGTTGCCCGGCTCCTGTGCTTGCTACCTTAAGTTCCGCTATATCGGCTAAGGTAGTAAAGGGAGAACTACTGCGATTGTGCCCTGGTTTATCCAAAGGAGCACCTCAGTAGAGAAAGCCGAAAACTGACTGTCAGGATGCAGCGAGAGCCGGTCAGCTATTCGGAGGTTACAAATCGTTGGAGATTTCTTCCGCGTCGCGTGAAGGATCGACACTTCCCGATCAGACACTTATAGCACTCTAGTTCGGAAACTAGGGGCTGCGTCCATGTTTTTATTGTCGAACTCCTATGGCTAAGTGAGGGCGTTATAGCCGAATAGTCTGATTGCCTGGTTCGTTGCGCTAAACAACTCCTTCAAGGACCATATAATTGGATCAAGATTGTTTAGATTCCACCCCGAACACCTCCGTACTACCTACGTGGGGGCAGAAGCCGACGACTGGCCAACCCTCAGATTTCATATAAACACGGCCGCACAGGAGGTAAAATTAAAAACATAACAATCATTATATTACAAACCCACTTTGTTTCACCATACAAGGCAAAGACAACACGAATGTATTCATTCAAAAATAATGTCCTGCCCACACTGCGCTGCTACAATGTGAGACCCCTCCAAGACATCCGCGGCATAGCGCTCGGGTGTGCGGTGCTCCTTGCCCTCGGGTGGCCCCCGGGCCAGATCGACGACGTTCATCTTCGCCCATCACATCTTGCAACGGGCAAAGGCCATACAAGCACCCTCAATACAGGCCGATCGCTTGACGATATCCAGCCGAGGACAGGCGTCCACCATCCACCTCACGAGTCTGAAGTAGCTGCCGGGCATAGCTTCGGCTGGCCATAGCCGGATTATCAAATCCTTCATGGCTAGTTCGGCCACCCTATGCAGCTCCACCAGCTGTTTCAGCTGATCGGTGAAGGGCACGGGATGCTCTGGCGCAAGATATTGCGATCAGAATAGCTTCTCCGTGGAGCTACCTTCTTCGGCTCGGAAGAACTCCGCGGCGTTGGACACACTTCGCGGCAAATCAGCAAAAGCCCCTGGAGAACTCTGAATCCGGGTTAGTAAAAGATACTTCCTCCTCGCATATTTGCTTTGCATACTGAATACCTTACCCGCAGCAATCTTCCTTGCCTCCTGGACCTCTTGGAGGGCGCCCTGGGCCTCGTTCCGGGCCGTCTCCGCGCTCTGATGAGCCTTGGAGAGTTCGGCCTCTTTAGCCGACACGTCACGCTCCAAGGTCTCACACTTCTTCACCGCGTCGTGGAGCTCTTGTTGGACCTCGTTGACCCGGGCCTTGAGCTTCTTACGGGCAGCCTGCTCCTTGACGGCCTTCTCCTCGGCTTCGGCCAGGGCCTCTTTCAGGGCCTCGACCTCGGTCGTCGCTCCTATATATACATCTTGACACTTCAGTCAATGCATATCATTTTACCTTCTTAATATAAAATGGGTTATCACATACCTTGTTTTTCTTGGAGCTGCCTCCTCACCTGACCGAGCTCCTCCTCGGTCTGCTCCAGTCTCTGCTTTAGTCCGGAGACTTCGGCAGTATGTGAGGCTGCAGCCAACAGCGATTGATCCTCTGTCCGGTTTTTCTTTCCGAACACTGGACAGTGTCTCAGGGGCTACTGTCTATATCGGGATTTTCTCCTTTTGCGTCGCTTACCTCAAAACCTGTCAGCAGGCTGCTGCAGGCTTCGGTCAGTCCGCTCTTGGCGGACTGAACCCTTTCAATCACCGTGCCCATAAGAACACGGTTGTAACACCCCGCATGTAACTTGCCATATTTGTAACTCCGACTCTTGCCATTTCCGGCTATGTGATATGTTTTTCCCTCCGTTGTCGGGTTTTGTCTTTCGTTTTGTATTTTGTCATGTCATGCATTTTTATATCATGTCATCATGCGCATTACATTTGCATATGTGTTCGTCTCATGCATCCGAGCATTTTCCCCGTTGTCCGTTTTCCAATCCGGCGCTCCTATCTCCTCCGGTGCACCCCTCTAGTTTTCTTTCGTGTGCGTGTGTCAAACTTTCTCGGAATGGACCGAGGCTTGTCAAGTGGCTTTATTATATCACCCGGAGTCTACCGGTCAAGTTTCGTTCCATTCGGAGGTCGTTTGGTACTCCGTCGGTTAACCGGGCATCCGCAAAGTCCATTTGAGTGTCCAGCTAAAACCCCCTCCAAAACCAGCCCAAAGCCCACCAAACTCTCTTCCATGCTCTAGGTCGTTCGATCACGATCGTGTGGGCGAAAACCGCACCTCATTTGGAGTCTCCTAGCTCCCTCTACCTATAAATGAGTGGGCATCCCGAAAAACGGAATCGCAGTCTAACCCTAGCAAAAATCCCTCGCGCCGCCGGACACGTCCGCCCGCGCCGGCGGACGAATCCGCCGCCGCCACGTCATCGTCTCTCTCTCTCCTCCCGCGGCCCGCCGGAGCCCGCTCCCGGCCCGCCGGCTCATCCCGCCGCCGCGCGCCCGCGCGTGCCGCCGCCGCCGCCAGTCGCCCGGCCCCGCCGACCCGCCGCCGGCCGAGCTCGCGTCCGCCGTCCGCCGCTCCGGGCGCCGCCGCCCGCCGCCGCCACCGCCTCCGGCGCCGCCTCCCTCCCTGTCGGCCCCGCCGCCCTCGCCGGCGCCGGGCCCCGCCATCCGCTTCCTCGCCGGCGTCGACCTCCCTCGCCGGAGCCGAGCCCGAGCTCCTGTAGTCCGGCCAGATCTGGATCGGTAACTCCCCCGTTGACTTTCCTCGAACCCCCCTCTTTTTCTCCAAGTCCCAGAAATCTTTAGCATATGCTCCTGTTCCCGATGCGATAACTTTGTGCATGTAGCTTCGATTCGTGCGTATAATATGTCAAATTGTTCGTATCGTGATGCTCTTCATTTTGTTCAATTGCACCATTTTCATTAGAGGTCATCTTGATGCCCAAATCCTCGTTGGAAGAGGGCTAGTTGCTGTTAAGCTCTGGTTCTTATCAGAACTTGGAGATTTGTCATTTTTGTATCATTTATTCTGTGCATCTTTTGAGCATGAGCTCTATATGTGTTTTGAATTAGGCCATGCCATCTTTCCAGTGGTATAGTCCATGTATTTTTGTGATCTTTGTGGTGACTAGCACAAGCATGCAAAGTAGGTCCCGTAATATTTCTGATTACAGGGACTTGGTGATTTCTCTAAGTCCTTGTCTGCTGTAATTTTGTTGCCATGTAAACTTGATGCTAGAGAGAGATCCATGCATATTTTGGAGATGTTCAGTAAGGATATTTTGTAGATATAGTTGTAATTGATCCATTCCTGCAATTATTTGCAATTTTAGAGTAACATAGCATGACTCAATCTTGCTCTACTTTTGCTATAAAATATTTCTGGCAGATTCTTAACATGACATGCATTTTTGCCAAGCTTATTGTAGTTGATCCACACATGCTATGCATTTGTTCTTGCCATGGATAGCTTCATAAACATGCCATCTTGCTGTAGGTATGCTTGGTTGTTCATGAATTGCTCTGTAGTGAGTGCATCAAGCTCACAAAGAGGCCTACATATTAATATTTCTGCCATGCTCTGTTTTCTGCTAAGTCTGAAACCTGATAACGAAACTTGCTATGTTTACATGCTTGCCATCATTTCTTCTGGTCCTTTTTGGCTTATGGTCAGTAAGGGATTTTTGTCATGTGCATTTTGTAGAACACTACCATACCTTGTCTTTCTATGTTAAGTTTCTGTAGCATGTTGATTTCGTGCTCTGAACATTGCTACCTGATGCTGATTTCTGCCATGTCCAGTTTTTCACCAAGTCTGTGAACCTGTAATCTTTTGCACTTTTGCCATGCTTGTTTGAGCTTGATATGTTGTGAACTAGCAGTAGCCCAGTGTTCATCTTTTGTCAAGCATCTCCTGTAGATTATTTCCATGTGCTTTGTTGCTATGTTGGGGTGCTGTAGCATTGTTACTTGTTGTATTTTAAGTGCTATCTTGCTGTTTATCGCAGATTAGTGTCATTCTTGTTTTGCTTGCCATTTGCAAACCGTGCATCCGATTCCGGTGATCTTTATATCGATTTCGACCGAAATCATCTCATCTTTCCAGTGGCATGCTTGGTTTGCCAAGTTACTGCCATGTTCGTCATTTTCCTTCCGGAGCACGCATATGCATCGCATATCATAACTTGCATATCATACATGTCTTGCATCATGTTGCTTGCACATTTCTCGTTGTTGATTGTGGTTCCATTTGTTTGTGTTCTTGTCTTGGGTAGAGCTGGGAGACGAGTTCGTGAACGAGGAACCTGTCGAGTACGCTTACGAGGATCAAGCTTTCGACAACTCTGAGAACCTTGCAGGCAAGATGACCACCCCTCGAAATCACTTCTATCTTTGCTATGCTAGTTGTTCGCTCTATTGCCATGCTCCGCTACCTATCACTTGCTATATCATGTCTCCTATTTTAGCCATGTCAGCCCCTAACCATCCTTTCCTAGCAAACCGTTGTTTGGCTATGTTACCGCTTTTGCTCAGCCCCTCTTATAGTGTTGCTAGTTGCAGGTGAAGTTGAAGTTTGTTCTATGTCGGAACATGGATATGTTGGGATATCACTATATCTCTTATTTAATTAATGCATCTATATATTTGGTAAAGGGTGGAAGGCTCGGCCTTATGCCTGGTGTTTTGTTCCACTCTTGCCGCCCTAGTTACTGTTATACCGGGATTATGTTCCTTGAGTTTGCGTTCCTTACACGGTCGGGTGATTTATGGGACCCCCTTGACAGTTCGCCTTGAATAAAACTCCTCCAGCATGGCCCAACCTTGGTTTTACCAGTTGCTACCTAAGCCTTTTCCCCCGGGTTTTCGCGAGCCCGAGGGTCATCTTATTTTAACCCCCCCGGGCCAGTGCTCCTTCGAGTGTTGGTCCAAACTGAGCAGACTGCGGGGCCACCTCCTGGAAACTCGAGGTCTGGTTTTACTCGTAGGATGTCTCATCCGGTGTGCCCTGGGAACGAGATATGTGCAGCTCCTATCGGGATTTGTCGGCACATTCGGGTGGCTTTGCTGGTCTTGTTTTACCATTGTCGAGATGTCTTGTAAACCGGGATTCCGAGACTGATCGGGTCTTTCCGGGAGAAGGTTTATCCTTCGTTGACCGTGAGAGCTTATGATGGGCTAAGTTGGGACACCCCTGCAGGGTATTATCTTTCGAAAGCCATGCCCGCGGTTATGAGGCAGATGGGAATTTGTTAATGTCCGGTTGTAGATAACTTGTCACTTGACCCAATTAAAATACACCAAGTGCGTGTGTAGCCGTGATGGTCTCTTCTCGGCGGGGTCCGGGAAGTGAACACGATCTGTGTTATGTTTGACGTAAGTAGGTGTTCAGGACCTCTTCTTGGTCATTGCTAGATGACGACCGCTCCTTTGCTTCTCTTCTCGCTCTCATTTGCGCATTTAGCCACCATACATGCTCTTGCCGCTGCAGCTCCACCTCTTTGCACCTCCTTGTCCTATAAGCTTAAATAGTCTTGATCTCGCGGGCGTGAGATTGCTGAGTCCTCGTGACTCACAGATACTTCCAAAACAGTTGCAGGTGCCGACGATGCCAGTGCAGATGATGGCGTCGATCTCAAGTGGGAGTTCGACGAGGAACGGGGTCGTTACTATGTGTCTTTTCCTGATGATCAGTAGTGGAGCCCAGTTGGGACGATCTGGGATCTAGCATTTGGGGTTGTCTTATTTTCATCTGGATTTTGACCGTAGTCGGTCTATATGATTGTATTTTGGATGATGTATGATGATAATTATGTATTGTGTGAAGTGGCGATTGTAAGCCAACTCTTTATCCCATTCTTGTTCATTACATGGGATTGTGTGAAGATGACCCTTCTTGCGACAAAACCACCATGCGGTTATGCCTCTAAGTCGTGCCTCGACACGTGGGAGATATAGCCGCATCGTGGGCATTACAACGGTGCTCGTCCATAATGGAAGCGCATCGCAGCGCTTCCAGCAGATTATCTGATGCCCCTGGTTGGACAGGGGTCACCGGTGGAACAGGCACACCCCATTCTTTCAAAGGAGGCTGCGTGCCGGATCCCGGAGCCGTACCGGTCTCCGGAATCGAGTCCGGTCGAGGGCCAAATTGAATACAGCCCTCACCCCCAGTCTCCATGGGAATTGACTCCCCCGGGTGTTCGGCAATGGGGGCTTCGCCTTCTGGCACCTCTCACCGGCCTGGGAAGGTCCGCTGGGAGAGCACCTCGTCGTCTCCCTTGGCCTTGGGAGAGTAAGCGGCCGGCGGTGTCTCGCTGGCCATCTCCTTCGAGTCCAACGAACCCTCTGATGAGGATCACTGGGAGCTGTCGTGGGCCGGACTGTAATAGCATGATTGACCATGTCAATACGACAAGGAGGGGAGGTTAGATCTATGGGCATGTACGAGTCTTAACACTTACGATGCGGCCCGGGGCTTAGTGCGGGGGCGTCGCTCCGGACTGCTATCGACGTCCCATGCGGAGCTACCCACAAGCTGGCCTTTCCCCTTCTTGGGCGCCTCAGTCTCCAAAATTGTAGAGGCCGCCCTCTTCTTCCTTCAGGGGGAGGGTTGTTCTCCTCCTCCTCCTCATCGTCGTCATCTTCGACGGCGGAGGAGCGGGTCTTGTCTTCGGACGTCGCGTTCGAAGCACTCTTGCGATGGGGGCCACTCCGGACCCCTTTGGCCTTCTTCGCCGGCGCTGTATAGGGCGCCGACACCAGCATCTTTGCTAAACGCGGAATGACTGGTTCTTCAGGTAGCGGATTCGGACACTGGATCCGCTTTGCCCTCTCCATCCATTCCTGAAGAGGCAATGATAGTAAAAGTTCAGATATCCTCCTTGAAGCAAATAATTAGAGGATGCGATAGAAACTTACCTCGCTGGCAGGATGGTTAATGTCGTGCCCACGATCCGAATCCGTGGCTGGCGGTATCTCGTCGCCCTTGAAGAGTAACTTCCAGGCATCTTCGTGAGTCGTTCCGAAGAGCCTCTCCAGGGTTTGGTGCCTCCTCGGATTAAACTCCCAAAGGGGGCATTTTCGGCTTTGGCAAGGGAGGATCCGGCGAACCAGCATCACTTGGATTACATCGACAAGTTTGACATTCTTGTCCACCATGCTTTGAACACGCGTCTGCAGCGCTATCAGCTCGTCTGGCGAACACCAGTTCGGGCTCTTCTCGACCCAAGAGGTGAGTCGCATGGGAGCGCCGGAGTTAAATTCGGCAGCCGTGGCCCAGTTTGTGTCGCGGGGTTCTGTGATGTAGAACCATTGTTTTTGCCATTCTTTGACAGTCTCCACGAAAGTGCCTTTTGGCCAGGAGACATTGGCCAGCTTACTCACCATGGCTCCTCCGCACTCCGCATGCTGGCCGTCCACTACCTTCGGCTTCACGTTGAAGACTTTGAGCCACAGCCCGAAGTGGGGTTGGATGCGGAGGAAGGCCTCACACACGACCATAAACGCCGAGATGTTGAGGAAAGAGTTCGGGGATAGATCATGGAAGTCTATCCCGTAATAATACATCAGCCCGTCGAACAAAAGGGTGGAGTGGAAACCCTAGCCCGCGGAGGAAACGAGGGATGAATACCACCCTCTCGTTGGGCTTCGGCGTGGGGACGACTTGCCCCTGGGCTGGAAGACGGTGGGCGATTTCCTTCGCAAAATACCCGGCCGCCCGAAGCTCGGCAATGTCTTTCTCCTTGATGGAGGAGACCATCCATTTGCCTTGACCTCCGGATCCGGACATGGTCGGATGCTTTTCGGAGATGGAGAATGATGGGGACTTGGGCGGTGGAGCTCAAGGATGGAAGGGAAGAGTAAGGGGAAGGCGTGAGTAGATAAGGGCGAATTCTTATCCCCTTATAAAGGGTCGCGAATATCAAGCGCCTCCTCGCTGGCCTTAAAACTCGCCTATTCCCAAGTGTTGTGTAAACAGCACGGTTCGGTTACCCATACCCGTATTGATGAGAATCCTACAATAAGGGGACACATCTCTGCTTCGACAAGATGTGCCAATGGCAACCGTGTCTCGAAACGTGGAACGGCAGAACAAAACGGTCCGAAATTATGACCGGGCAGACGTGATGTCATGTTGTAAAAAGTTGTCAGCGGATTGGACTCGCGGAGTATTATATTCTCTCTACGGTTGTGTGTGGTGTGTGACAGGTCCGGATACAATCATCGCGTCGGGAGACTACCTTGGAGTTCGTAAAGAAGGGAACCCGCCTTGCAATGCCGAAGAAAAATCTGCACGCCGGACTCCTCATCATTGAAGCCAAGACTAAGGGGTCCTCGGGCGTCCGGCCTGTTAGCCATGGGCCGGACTGATGGGCTGTGAAGATACGAAGACCAAAGACTGCACCCGTGTCCGGATGGGACTCTCCTTGGCGTGGAAGGCAAGCTTTGCGACCGAATATGTAGATTCTTTTCCTTTGTAACCAACCTTGTGTAACCCTAGATCCTCCCGGTGCCTATATAAACCGGAGGACTTAGTCCGGAAAGGACAGATACTCATTACCATAGTCATACAGGCTAGACTTCTAGGGTTTAGCCATTACGATCTCGTGGTAGATCAACTCTTGTAATACTCATATTCATCAAGATCAATCAAGCAGGAAGTAGGGTATTACCTCCATAGAGAGGGCCCGAACCTGGGTAAACATCGTGTCCCCTGTCTCCTGTTACCATCGACCTTAGACGCACAGTTCGGGACCCCCTACCCGAGATCCGCCGGTTTTGACACCGACAGGTGGCAAGACAATGCCCATCGACGTCGAGCTCCTTCCCCTCCTCCCTGACATAGTGAAGGTCGAAGAAGAGGAGGTGGCTCAGGATCAGGTGGCGCAGCTGTCGAAGAGGACGGCGGTCAAGAAGAAGACTTATATGTGTGTGGTGCGCCGCTCACGCCGCCTCAAATTTCTGAAGAAGTGAAGATGGGCACAGTTGCTGAAGGAGGAGGAAGCTGCTGGTTATCTTTGGTGAGGTATGCTATTATATGTTTCAGCATATAAGTTAACAATATTTTGGGTTTGATGTTGGTTAGGTATGTTGGTATATGTAAGCATATAAGTTATGCAATCGGTACGATTTGGTCGGGTTCTTTGTGACTGAAGAACTGAATATCTAGTGCTCACCCTATGTGTCAAGTTCAGTAAAATTTTAGAATATTGATTATGTACTGTTGCTTTGCTTCAGTGCTGCATCAAAGGTGTAGGTGCTGCTAGATGTTGCTCCTATGTTGCAACAATACAATGAACTGGGCTGCTGCACAAATCAGTAGTGCTGCTAGGTGATGTGCCCATGTGCATCACTTACCAAATATAGAACATGCCAAATGTGCATTGTCTGCCAAATATAGAACATGCCAAATGTGCATCACTTACCAGATATAGATCATGATGGCCACATGTTATTTCTGCTGCAATCTCTGTTACACTGTGCCCATAAACTGAATAGCACATAATTCATCAGCATTTCATCATGTCAATAACAATGATGTCAATAATTTTATGAACGATCTACTTGCTAACTATGACAGCAATCATAATGGCAAGCAGGCCAAGATACAGCAGACCTCCAAATCCTAAAATCCTATCCCTATAGAGCAATATTTCCTTCTGCATCTTAACCATTGCCCTCTTTTCTTTCTCATTCCTTTTAATTTCAGCTTCATATTCTGTAATCTTAGTCTCCAGTTTCTTGTTCTTCATGGCAAGATACTTAATGACTGACTTTGCTTTGCTGTCCCACTCCCCATCAACCCATTCAACATAACCAGAAGTGATAGCATCCTAAATAAATCATGAGCAATTCAAGTCAATTTATAACTGAACTTGTCACTGTAGGCGGTAAACACTGAACTTTTTTGCAGCTTGACCTACTTTGAAGATCATGCTCAGTAGACTAACCTCAAACCCAAATCCCAAGAATGCGCTGCCAAAATTGTCTGCATCTATGCAGACATGGCCACAAGGAGTTTCCTGATGACCACATAGATGGAGCTTGTCAAGGCCAGAGGTCATGAATTGTGGACGATAATGCTGGGATGTAAAGGACAACGGTAAAGAACTTACCTTTTTGCCACCAAAGTGTAGCACCGAAGAAACCCTAGCCGTCGGTTCTCCCGGCCTGCCGCCGCCCAGGAAACCCCCGTCCCCTGTTCCACTCGATCTGCCGCCGCTGCCTCCTGTGCCACTTAATCCGCCCCACCTGCTTCCAGGACCCAGGGTTCCACCGAACTTGCGGTCGCCACCACTCTTCTCGCCGCAGCCGCCGCCGCCCGACGCCCAGCTCATTGTCATGCTTTCGCCGTCGAGATTTGGAGGGGAAAATGGAGAGAGAGGGCTAGGGATTTGGAAAGGGAGCCGAGAAAAGGGGAAGATCAATGTGAACTTGGCAAAATGGGCTGGTGTAGCCCTGCCGGCACGATAGGCCGCCCGTCGGGCCCCTCACGTGGTTAGATGGGCCGTGCTTGGCATCATGGTGAGTACAGAAAAAGTTATTTATACATACAATAAAAAACGACGGGTTTGTCAAACAAAATAGAAAAATATTAAGCCAGATAACACGCCATAGAGCCAACGAGCTGACATGACTAATTTTCATCTGTGTAATATTACGTTTTGGCTCGATATATTTACTTAGCTAACATGACTTCTTTTCATAATCATGTGATGAGGGGGAATTACAAGGAGATTGTGCCTGATGATGACATGCAGATAGCTCAAGCACAAGACTAAGCTTGATAGAGTTTTTTAAAAAAGTATAGAATGTGAAAAATTAATATGAAACTTAGGAGATCACTTGAAGAGAAAAATAGAATGCAAATACTATTAATGTGAAAAATAACATTATAAAAATTTGGAGAACGAGAAAAATATTAAGCAAGAACAATTGATAAGTGAAGCAAACAATTTATTGGTATGACCGAATTGTCTTGTACGAGCGAATTGTCTGACAGACACATACACATGTATGTGTCACAATATTCAAGATGCCCTGTTTATTACATAAAAATTATAGAAACCCTAAGATAATCATGCCGTCAAAACCTTCATCCGAACTAAATCCAAACCACTAAAACTTGAATCTTGCATGCCGCATAAATTCTTCAGGCGCGCCTTTTCTTTGGGATTTCGCGAATTTTGTTCTTCACACACTCCATTGAGTTCGAAGGTGACATAATCAACTCGGCGACGAAACGTCTCTCCTAGCGTCAACGCTGGCCTGCAAAAATCGACATAAAGGTTACATGAACCGAAGTTGCAACACGACCATAGTAGCTAGTCTACAAACGTAAATAATAGCATACCTGTGTAAAATCGCGGGTCATTCGGTCCCCATGCCAATGTTCTAGATATTCTATGACAAAAAGGCCACAAGAGTTCCTGGTATATATGCAAACATTAGCGATGGGCAATACGATATGTGTGTTGTTGTTTGAATATGCATGATGTACTATTAACTCACCCATCCTCTTGCTGGGGCATGTCATACTCATTGATAGGCCACTTACTTACGTCCGGATATTTCTCTAGTGTAATAAGATTTGCCTGACGCATATCGTGTGCTATAGCCATTCGCTATAAAGAGGATCGTGTTAAAGAACAATCATAAACAATATGTAAGACCGATGGTACAAATGTTGGTTACGTTACCAATGCTTTAACAATCCTCTCAGTCAGGTCTAGAGGATAGAGCGAATTGAGAACTTGGAATTCTTGCTTGATCATGTGCATTACCACGGTCATCCACTGGGTATTGTCGATATTCAACGCGATATACGTCTACAGTGCAAAACACCATTATGGATCAAAAGAAATACTTGATGAAATGTCCTGTAGTGATGAATTACAAACATAACGTACCTTATCACGCACAGTATACTCTTTCGTGACTCTATTAACTGCTCCAGCTTTGGACAGAGCACTATCCATGTTGCAGCTCGACGGTAATGGGTCGTCTCGTGCGATAGCATGATCTACAAGGAATTTGGACCTCCACGCTGGACAGAGGTAACGATCATGACCAACGCGCAGCTCCAAATGTCCCATATAAGCATCAATAACCTTCATAGAATATCAGGGCATTACATGTTGAAAGTTGAGACATAGATTATTGAGCATTTTAAAACCAGGACATGCAAGTAGTACTTACATCGTCCGATAGCCATCTATGAGCTAGTACCGGTCGAATCCTTTCGGAAGTCAGAGATATGCCACGCCCTTCACTGTAGTAAACTTTTTTTCCCTTATTCTTCTCGGTGCTAGCAGCTAACTCGACAAATGAAACAGCTGCATCAATTATTTCTAGCGTCAACTCATCTGCCACAACCTCCGGCACATGATTGTCAGAAAATAGAGCTGCATGAAATAATATGAACGTCAACAATGGTGATCATATGCATTCGTAGTAAATAACAAATTAAGAAAGTTAGTTACGATACCTCTACTAGCAGTAGTAGTACCGGAGGGTCTCTGACCACGGTTGGTATGCCTGTTGGGCTTGTCAAGTGCGTAGGTGGATTCAAATTTCTTTGGAACGGTCCGCTTCCACTTACCGGACATAACTTCCTCATCCTTATCGATTGTTGCACCTTTTTTTCCATTCGCCTTAGCCATGAACTTGCTGACAGAAGATGGACAAATGTCTATGTCCAATGAAGGTGCTTGAGTAGAAGTACCAACCACCCAAGGGTTTTCCGGTGTAGCCCCACATTCATCATTACGCTTAACAGGTGAAGCTCCCTTGTGTCCATTCATCTTCGGTGGGGTTTTCTATTTGGCAAACTAAATCATGTGAACATTTCAGCACGTAAAAAAATTAAACGAGAAAATTATAGACAGAAAGATAAATACATAGTACCTCGGGTACGGTTTTATGGTTGGGAACCACTTCATCAGGCTGCGTCATGTCAATGACCGGCTCTCCATCACTGTCTATGTCTTCCTTGTACACGAATTCCTTCTTTTCATATGGACCATTCTCGAACGAATCCACTTTGTCCGCATCAGTCTCCGCGGATGGCACGGCAGCAGCCGGCTTGTACATGACACTTGCTTTGTTCAACTTCTCCAGCAATCACTGCAATAGAAATATAAAGTTAGTAATGCCTGCATGGTTTTTAAAACAGTAAATATACTATAAACTATAAAGTTAGGGTGTGACACCTCAGCAATTAGATCAGGGATTTGCCTCATCTGGGTGTGTATGAAGTCCATAAACCGCTTCATTAGAAGCTCCATCACCTCATTCGTGTTTGGGGCTGTCTTCGCCTTCTTTGCGGTTCCATTGGCGGGCTTGGTTTTTGGCTTCTATGTAGGCGCATTATTTGGGATGTTGGGCTCCTGCGCCGTATATTCTTGGGTTATATTATTTTCAATCTGCATGCGATATTGAAGTACATGTGATGAATTAAAAATAAATATTATTTACTTACAAAACATTTAAGAAAGACAGAACACAATGACTTACCTTGACGTTACCATGGACGCGCCCATTGTCATAGTCAAACCGATCTCTCCTAGTGGCTGCACCTTCGGTCCAATTCCTCATCAGAGGTAGTATGGACAAGTTGGGATTGAAAGCGCAATCACCTTCCAAAGGTTGCACCTTCTTCCAGTACAAGTACTGCAACAAAGATATAGAGTTAGTACAATACATCACATAAAATTGCAATGATATAATAATTGACATTATACAACAGGTCTCATATGTGTACCTGCAAGAGAGCCAAATTGCCTTCCGGCCATTGGCAGAGGTGTTTGCCTTTCTTGACTATGCGAAGGCAATCGAGGAGAACACGGAGGGTGAACGCATTCCAGTTAATCTTTGAAATACGTTTCACATCATCGACCAAAGCGTAGTATTGTTTAGGCACAATCTTGCTCGACATGGGAGCAATAATTGTTCCTAACAGGCAGGGCCGGCCCTGGGGGGGCCAGGGGGGCGGCCGCCCCGGGCCCCAAAAACCAGCCCCCCCCCCCCCCGAGGTATGCATATGTAGTGTAGGCCGAGCGCCAGGAGTAGGAGGCCCGATCAGCAAAAAAGAAAAAAGAAACCAAGCCCGATCGGCAACTGGCAACAGCGATCAGGAAAGATATCCCAGCGGCCAGTGATCGATTAGATCATTCTCAGGAAACATTGCAACAATTTCTCAAATAAAAAAGGAAACATTGCAAGAGATCCTCTGGAAAAAAAGGAAAGATGGCAAATTAGCGAGCGATCAGCGGCTGGACGCGGTTCCCTTCCTGTTATGTTCGACGCCTTTCTTCCATCACGAAGAGTTTCCAGGTCCCAGCCCTACCCGCTGGCCGCCGACGCCGTGCACGCACAGACGCACTCTGACCTCGCCGTCCCCTGGTAATTTCCTTCCTAATTCGATTATGTTGGTCGCCGTTTTCAGTTCTGGGGCCCCATCTTCACCCTCCTTTGGCCTTTGCTCATTTGCTCTCCTTTTGCTCATCTACAGACTCTAGACACATACAGACTACTGAAGTTTGATCATCAGTGTTCAGGACATCAGGTATTGAGGTATATTATTCACACACCAAATTCTTTGGACATTGGTTTAGAGCTAGCACCGTTCAACAGTTGATTCAATATTTTTTCAGTATTCTGTTTGTTCTCATGGCGCCCAGCAAGAGGAACTATCCCTCGGGTAGCCACAAAAGGAAAAAAAGGAGAAAGAGAATAAATTGATGAAGTCACAGCGTGGAGGTATTCGCAAATTTCTCAAGCCAAGTAATATTGGTGATTCCACTACTTTGCCAGACCCAGCTGATGCGTTGGCGATTGTTCCCTTTGTGGAAGAGCAACAAACTAATGAAAACTCAGACTCTGATAAGCAAGAAGGAAATATCAACTCCAACATCGGCGATGACAATGTAAGTGGCTCCGAGAATGTAGATGCACATGCCCAATCTGCTAGTGTTGATGAACAACCAGTTTATACCGCCGATATTTATGATCCAAAATATTGGGATAATCTTGATAATAAAGCAAGAGATGTCTTAGTTGAGAAAGGGCCTATCCGAGAGGAAAAAATGGAATACCATGTAGATGAAGAAGGAAGACATTTTTCGTACGCTCATTATCATAGAAAATTAAGCAATGGAGAGGAACATGATAGGAAATGGCTAGTTTATTCAAAAAATGTCAATAATGTTTTTTGCTTCTGTTGTAAGATCTTCAAGTCTAGCACCAACAGGAGTCAGAGTTCCTTAGCACATGATGGACTAGGACATTGGAGGCATATTAGTGAGAAGCTTAAAGAACATGAAAATAGTATTGAGCATATTAATAACATGAACAAGTGGAATGAACTGAGAGTTAGACTGAGAAAATAGGAAACTATTGACAAGGAATGGCAACATAAAACAACAAAGGAGAAAGAATGTGTCAGGCAAGTTCTGTTAAGAATAATAGCAGTTGTGAAATATCTTGGTAAACGCAACTTGGCTTTTCGTGGAAGTAGTGAGCAGCTTTACAAGGATGATAATGGTAATTTCTTAGCTTGCATTGAGATGATTGCAGAATTTGACATGGTAATGCAAGGTCACCTTAGACGTGTTGAGAACAAGGAAATCCATTATCACTATCTCATTCATAAAATACAGAATGAGTTGATATCTCTTTTGGCTTCTGACATCACATGTTCTATCATAAAGGTTGTTAAAGCGGCCAAGTATTTCTCTGTTATCCTAGATTGTACCCCTGATGTTAGTCATCAAGAACAAATGACCTTTTTAGTTCGATGTGTTAATCTGTCTGATGGCAAAATAAAAATTGAGGAGTACTTTCTGGGGTTCTTGAAAGTGGATGACACTTCTGGCTTAGGGATTTTCAAAGTACTGCTTGAATCTGTTGAGTCTTTTGGCCTAAATATTCAAGATATAAGGGGTCAAGGATATGATAACGAATCTAATATGAAAGGAAAATACCGAGGGGTACAATCTAGGTTACTTGATATGAATCCAAGAGCATTATATATGCCATGTGCTTGTCATAGTCTAAATCTCACTCTTTGTGATATGGCAAAATCATGTGAGAAAGCTGTTTCATTTTTTGGAATTGTTCAACACATATATGTATTATTTGCTGGCTCTACAAAAAGGTGAAATGTTTTGCTTAAACATGTTCCTAGTTTGACCGTGAAATCATTGTCCAATACTCGTTGGGAGAGTAGAATCAAAAGTGTTACAGCGATAAGATATCAAGCCGCTGAGTTAAGGTCAGCTTTGTTTGAGTTACGTCATGCTTCTCACACTGATCCTCAAGATAAATGTGATGCCAAAAATTTACTTGATGCACTTGGTCGCTTTGAGTTTCCAGTTGGTATGATTATCTGACATGATATTCTATTTGCTGTAAATAAAGTTAGCAAGATGTTGCAATCGTCAACCATGTGCATTGACTCCACTTTGAAGCAAATAAAAGGTATAACAAAATATTTTGAGAAGTATAGAGATGAGGGGTTTTCTTCAAGTTTGACCATCGCTAAAGGTATTGCAACTGAAATGGGAATAGAGCCATTGTTTCCAGTGAAACGTCGTGCTGCGAGGAAGAAACATTATGATGAAAGTGATTGTCAAGAAGAAATCCTGGAAGCTGAGAAGGCTTTCCAAGTTAAATATTTTAATGTTTTGGTTGATATGGCGATCACTTCTTTGAATGATAGATTTAAAGAACTCATGGTGTTTAAAGATATATTCGGATTCTTATTGAGCTCGGGCACTCTCAAGTCATTAAGTGACAATGAACTTGAAGAATGTTGCATAAAATTTGCAGAAACTTTCTCTCTTAATGGTTCATCTGATGTTGAGGTATACGATCTTATTTCTGAATTGAAGATTATGAGATGCACTTTGCCAGATGGCGCAATGTCTGCTATGGAGATTTTTGGGCATGTCAGAGAAGTTGATTGTTACCCCAATATCTCCATTGCCTATCGCATCTTATTTATTGTGCCTGTGACGGTCGCATCGGCCGAGAGAAGCTTTTTGAAGTTGAAATTATTGAAGAATTATTTGAGATCAACCATGACTCAAGATAGGTTAAATGGTTTGGCCACATTATGCATCGAGAAAAAATTATTGGATGAGATTGACATCGACCCCATCATAAGTGACTTTGCATCGAGGAATGTTAGAAGAAAATTTTAAGGTATTATGTATAATTTTTTGATACGCATACAGATTTTGGATTTAAGTGTTACTGGTAATAGTATATATATATATATATATATTTGTTTTTATATATACGTATATTACAATGGCTTGTATATTAAGGGCCCCCAATTTTTAGTTTGCCCCGGGCCCCTGAAATCTCAGGACCGGCCCTGCTAACAGGACAAGGACTAATTTCCGAAGGAAATCGTAGTCGGTGGATTTATTTTTAATTATGTCCCCAATGAGATCATCTATCACTATGTTTCCTGTTGTCTTACTGAGAAACTGTGGCGGCACCCGCTCCTTAATGTCCTCGCCTTCTTCAATCAGAATGTCCGAAGCGGACAGTCCTTGGTCCTCTAGGTTAAAGATGCACTCGACATCGACCGCACCGAGAGTCACCTCCCAACCTGCTCTTGTATAATGAATCTGGCCGTGGTGGCCTCAAAATTCTCAACCATATACCTAATCAGTAGGGTACGCATTTTAATAGATGGTATTTGAAGCATGCTGCGCAATGTTGTATCGGCGACTCTTGCGCGTTGACCGCTTGATAGAAGATTAACAAGCTTGCACCATTTTTCAATGGCACATACAATTTCTCCATTCAGCTCGTCCATCCTATTGAAAAAAAATATAAAACTTCGTGACATGAGCGAACACTAATGCAAAAATAACAATAGACATGCAAATATAAAAAAAATTGACAGTAGCTAACACTAATGCAAATATTAATCTAGCACCATGTATACCGCAACATGCAGCCAAGTGTGTGCTGATATGAGGCTATAAAAAATAACTACAATTGGTAATTGAATTTACTTGCATCTGATCAAGTTCTTTGAGTATCAGATAAATTATATAATCAATTAATTTAATATTGTAAACTGTTAGAAATTCGCCCGATTGTCTTATTAACACGGTGACAAATTGATCAGCTATAAATAACTACAGTTATAGCAATGGTACCTATTTGAGGTTCATCAACATCTAATGCATAACTCTTTAATGTTCTATGTGCACAAGAATATAATTGGATCGTGTGACAAAATATAATTGGATCATGTGACAAATAATCTATTGCATCATGCTTCTTGGGAAACAACATCTTATTCTACCATGCTATGAAAGAACTAAAGATTGAGTTCATCTACGCCATCTGGTAAAAACGCATCTAGTTGAGTTGATACTATTTGAAAAAATATGCTAAACCTAACTCCATCAAAGCAATGACACGGAGGAACTAGCTTGCTATGAAGGCGGTAAGGAGGACAACTTACTTGATCGGTCGATGAAGATGAAAGAAGTCGGTGATGCGGTGTCGACGTAGTTCGTCGAGGGCGACCACCACGTGCGGACGACCTTGATCTTCTCGGGGTTTTTGTGGCGTGTGGGATGCGGCGGACGGAGCTATCGACGACTCGCCAGCAGGAGGCGATCTAGTCGACGACATCTGCGAGCAGGTGGAGATTATATACGAGGTCGACTCCTAGGTCGTTGTAACTTCCCTGAGGCGAATCGCGGGATCTATAGTTTCCTCGGTTGAAGCGAGGCTGAACGTGCTCCTCAATCGTGGGGATAAGGAAAATATGGATTAGCACGATCCCGGAATTGTGTAACAGAATGGCAACTACTCCCATGATCGACGTGCATGTGATCGATGTGCATGGAAAGCGCACCGTTGTGGGCCCCCACAAAATGGATCCGAGAGGTATTTGCGGTCTGGGCCGGCCCACCAACCTACATCCGTAACCATATAATGTTTGTTTCTGTTGCTCAAAATAAATATCATTGTTTCTTCCCTCAAAAAACAATATATAATCTTTGTTTTCACCTATTAGTTATTGTATACTTGTATATGTTTAACAATATTTATAGTATCTCTCTCATATCTGCAATATTATAAATTCAAATGTAATTTTCCTCTTTCCTTTTTTGGTTTTCCTGTTATTTTATGTTTTCTCCGTCTTATTCCTAATTGTTTTTGCATGTTTCATAATTCCATATCATTTCTTCTCATATTTTTCAATTTCAAATATGTATGATTAAATGTCCTATTTATGACTTCCTAATTGGTGGGACCGGCAAGGAAAACCACTTTCTGACCTGCCCTCCGGCAGTCCCGAATGGTCGTGCTTGTACATGGTGCATGTGGAGGCATGCATGAGATGACCCCAACTTTTGGGACCATGTGGGCATGGCCAATGTGGTCCCGCAGGCAAGGTCTGCACGAATTCGGACACGAAAACACACGTTGCGTCACGTCCGGGCAGTGTTCAAGGGTTTTTTCGCTAGAAAAACCCTAGAAAATGCATCGAGTGTCCGAAATGAACGATACTTGTCAAGCATACTTGCCATGGTCATCCTAGGGTCTGCATAAAGTTTGGGATCAATTGGTGGGACCGGGAAGGAAACCCTCTTTTAGACTTGCCCTCCGGCAGACCCGAATGGTCCGGCTTGTACATGGTTCATGTGGAGGCATGCATGAGATGACCCCAACTTTTGGGACCATGTGGGCATGGCCAATGTGGTCCCCTAGGCAAGGTGTGCACGAATTCGGACACAATACGCACGTTGCGTCACGTCGGGGCACTGTTCTTGGGTTTTATCGCTGGAAAGCCCCTACAAAATGCATCAAGTGTCGAAAATGAACGATACTTGCCATGCATGCTTGCCATGGTCATCGTAGGGTGTGCATAAAGTTTGGTCTCAATTGGTTAGACCGAGAAGAAAAACCTGCTTCTAGTACATGGTGCATGTGGAGGCATGCATGCGATTGTCCCAACTATATTTGATTTAATAATATTTCAAGTATCAAACAGAATAAAAAAATTTATAATTAGGAAGGACAATCATGAAAAGTGAAATAAAGACAACATTATATCATACATTATTTAAATTTATAACTGTCTGAACAAAGAAAAGAGGAGAATATAGAAAACAGAAGAAAAATTTGAATGAATAAGTGCAATAAAAGACAACATATTATCTTACATTTAAAAAATAATTCAAATATAAAAAAGATAAGATCTATTAAATGGAGAAGTGAAATAAAAGATAACATATTATCTTACATTTTGAAAATATTTCAAATATAAAGAAGAGAACAAATATTAGAATGAAGAAGTGAAGTAAAACAGAACATTTTATCTTAAAAAGTAAAAATATTTCAAATATAATAAAGATAAGAAATATTAGAATGAAGAATTGAAATAAAACACACCATTTTAGTTTATATTTCGTAAATATTATCAATATAAAAAAGAGAACGAACAAATGAAATAAAACACAACCGAATTTGGCATATTTTTTTAATATTTGTAAACACTGTTAGAAATAATATAGAAAAAAAAGATTTGATTTTAAATATTAGAAATATAAAAAAGAAAAGAAATTTTGGAGTTAAGAAGTGAAATAAAAGAGAATATAAAACAGAAACAAATTTAAGAGTTTATAAAAGCTAATTATTTCAGCGCGCGGGTAAGGCTCCCTGGGCCAGCCCGCCCGAGTCGGGCCCAAGGTAGAGCCGCGCAGGGCACAACCGTGGGGTGGTGGGAGTTTAGTCCCACCTCGCCAAGCGAGAGAGCGCCGCACCGGTTTATATAGCCGGTTGCGACTCCCCTCTCAAGCTCCTATCATATGCAGGCAGTACATTGCCTAACTCTCATCCCCTCTGCCCCGTGGGGCCTACTAGCAGCAGAGACATTCTACACCACGGGCCTGCATCCTGGCCAATGAACGGCTGGGTTCCTGGTCGTATGCAGACCGTGGTGTATGAATTCTCCTGCTCTGGTAGGTGGGCATTTTTTTGGCACATTGCCATGTGTTTTGATCTTCAAATCACGTACTAAATTATACACATGCTCACTTGCATGCAATACACATTTTTTGCATATATGACAAGTTAATGTTTTGATCTTCAAATCACCTAATAAATTTTACACATGTAATACACATGGCTATTAATGGGATTTCAACAAAAATGAGGCCGTGGTGTATGAATGCTCCTTCCACATGCATGCCATGGTCATGGTAGGGTGTGCATAAAGTTTGGGATCATTTGGTGGGACCGGCAAGGAAAACCTCTTTCAGACTTGCCCTCCGGCAGACCCAAATGGTCCGGCTTGTACATGGTGCATGTGGGGGCATGCATGAGACTTTCCCTTTGAAGTTATCTTATCGGATTGAGTCTTTAAGGATTTGAGAACACTTGATGTATGTCTTGCGTGGGATACCCGTGGTGACAATGGGATATTCCATTGATTCACTTGATGTATGTTTTGGTGATCAACTTGCGGGATCCGTGAATGCATACGAGTTGGCACACGTTTTCTTCTTGACTCTCCGGTAGTAACTTTGGGGCACTCTTTGAAGTTCTTTGTGTTGGTTGAATAGATGAATCTGAGATTGTGTGATGCATATCGTATAATCATACCCACGGATACTTGAGGTGACATTGGAGTATCTAGGTGACATTAGGGTTTCGGTTGATTTGTGTCTTAAGGTGTTATTTTACTACGAACATTAGGGTTGTTTGTGACACTTATAGGAATAGCCCAATGGATTGATCGGAAAGAATAACTTTGAGGTGGTTTCGTACCCTACAATAATCTCTTCGTTTGTTCTCCGCTATTAGTGACTTTGGAGGGACTCTTTGTTGCACGTTGAGGGATTGTTATATGATCCAATTATGTTATTATTGTTGAGAGAACTTGCACTAGTGAAAGTATGAACCCTAGACCTTGTTTCGAAGCATTGCTGCAATACCGTTTGTGCTCACTTTTATCATTAGTTACCTTGCTGTTTTCATATTTTCAGATTACAAAAACCTATATCTACCATCCATATTGCACTTGTATCACCATCTCTTCGCCGAACTAGTGCACCTATACAATTTACCATTGTATTGTGTGTGTTGGGGACACAAGAGACTCTTTGTTATTTGGTTGCAGGGTTGTTTGAGAGAGACCATCTTCATCATATGCCTCCCACAGATTGATAAACCTTAGGTCATCCACTTGAGGGAAATTTGCTAATGTCCTACAAACCTCTGCACTTGCAGGCCCAACAACATCTACAAGAAGAAGGTTGTGTAGTAGACATCACGGCGGTAGCATTATAAGATGATCTCTCACTAAATTTCAAGGTACAAGTGTTCCCCCTGAGTATGCACCATTGCGACAGTTCGTCGTGCCGAGACACCACGTGATGATCGGGAGTGATAAGCTCTACGTTCACATACAACGGGTGTAAGCCAGTTTTGCACACGCAGAATACTCGGGTTAAACTTGACGAGCCTAGCATATGCAGATATGGCCTCGGAACACTGAGACCGAAAGGTCGAGCATGAATCATATAGTAGATATGATCAACATAGTGATGTTCACCATTGAAAACTACTCCATCTCACGTGATGATCGGACATGGTTTAGTTGATATGGATCACGTGATCACTTAGATGATTGGAGGGATGTCTATCTAAGTGGGAGTTCTTAAGTAATATGATTAATTGAACTTTAATTTATCATGAACTTAGTACCTGATAGTATTTTGCATGCCTATGTTGTTGTAGATAAATGGTCCGAGCTACTGTTCCGTTGAATTTTAATTCGTTCCTAGAGAAAGCTAAGTTGAAAGATGATGGTAGCAACCACACGGACTGGGTTCATAACTTGAGGATTATCCTCATTGCTGCACAGAAGAATTATGTCCTGGAAGCACCGCTAGGTGCAAGACCCGCTGCAGGAGCAACACCGGACGTTATGAACGCCTGGCAAAGCAAAGCTGATGACTAGTTGATAGTTCAGTGTGCCATGCTTTACAGCTTAGAATCATGACTTCAACAATGTTTTGAACGTCATGGAGCATATGAGATGTTCCAGGAGTTGAAGTTAATATTTCAAGCAAATGCCCGGATTGAGAGATATGAAGCTCCAATAAGTTCTACAGCTGCAAAATGGAGGAGAATAGTTCTATCAGTGAAGATATACTCAAAAGTCTTTGTACCACAATCACTTGACTCGACTGGGAGTTAATCTTCTGGTTGATTGTGTCATTGACAGAGTTCTTCAATCACTGCCACCAAGCTACAAAAGCTTCGTGATGAACTATAATATGCAAGGGATGGATAGGACAATTCCCGAGCTCTTCGCTATGCTAAAAGCTGCGGAGGTAGAAATCAAGAAGGAGCATCAAGTGTTGATGGTTAACAAGACCACTAGTTTCAAGAAGAAGGGCAAAGGGAAGAAGGGGAACTTCAAGAAGAATGGCAAGCAAGTTGCTGCTCAAGTGAAGAAGCCCAAGTCTGGACCTAAGCCTGAGACTGAGTGCTTCTACTTCAAAGGGACTAGTCACTGGAAGCGGAACTGCCCCAAGTATTTGGCGGATAAGAAGGATGGCAAAGTGAAAGGTATATTTGATATACATGTATTGATGTGTACCTTACTAATGCTCGTAGTAGCGCCTGGGTATTTGATACTGGTTCTGTTGCTCATATTTGCAACTCGAAACAGGGGCTACAAATTAAGCGAAGATTGGCTAAGGACGAGGTGACGATGCGCGTGGGAAATGGTTCCAAAGTCGATGTGATCGCCGTCGGCACGCTACCTCTACATCTACCTTCGGGATTAGTTTTAGACCTGAATAATTGTTATTTGGTGCCAGCGTTAAGCATGAACATTATATCTGGATCTTGTTTGATGCGAGACGGTTATTCATTTAAATCAGAGAATAATGGTTCTATTTATATGAGTAATATCTTTTATGGTCATGCACCCTTGATGAGTGGTATATTTTTATTGAATCTCAATAGTAGTGATACACATATTCATAGTATTGAAGCCAAAAGATATAAGTTTAATAATGATAGTGCAACTTATTTGTGGCACTGCCGTTTAGGTCATATTGGTGTAAAGCGCATGAAGAAACTCCATGTTGATGGGCTTTTGGAATCACTTGATTATGAATCACTTGATGCATGGAAACCATGCCTCATGGGCAAGATGACTAAGACTCCGTTCTCCGGAACAATGGAGCGAGCAACAGACTTGTTGGAAATAATACATACTGATGTATGCGGTCCACTGAGTGTTGAGGCTCGCGGCGGGTATCATTATTTTCTGACCTTCACAGATGATTTGAGCAGATATGGGTATATCTACTTGATGAAACATAAGTCTGAAACATTTGAGAAGTTCAAAGAATTTCATAGTGAAGTGGAAAATCATTGTAACAAGAAAATAAAGTTTTTACGATATGATCGTGGAGGTGAATATTTGAGTTACGAGTTTGGTCTTCATTTGAAACAATGCAGAATAGTTTCGCAAATCACGCCACTTGGAACACCACAGCGTAATGGTGTATCCGAACGTCATAACCGCACTTTATTAGATATGGTGCTATCTATGATGTCTCTTACTGATTTACCGCTATCATTTTGGGGTTATGCTTTAGAGACGGCTGCATTCACGTTAAATAGAGCACCATCTAAATCCGTTGAGACGACACCATATGAACTCTAGTTTGGCAAGAAACCGAAATTGTCATTTCTAAAAGTTTGGGGCTGCGATGCTTATGTGAAAAAGCTTCAACCTGATAAGCTCGAACCCAAATCGGGGAAATGTGTCTTCATAAGATACCCAAAGGAGACTGTTGGGTACACCTTCTATCATAGATCCGAAGGCAAAATATTCCTTGCTAAGAATGGATCCTTTCTAGAGAAGGAGTTTCTCTCGAAAGAAGTGAGTGGGAGGAAAGTACAACTTGGTGAGGTAATTGTACCTGCTCCTTTATTGGAAAGTAGTTCATCACAGAAATCAGTTCAAGTGATTCCTACACCAATTAGTGAGGAAACTAGTGATGATGATCATGAAGCTTTTGATCAAGTTACTACCGAACCTCGTAGGTCAACCAGAGTAAGATCCGCACCAGTGTGGTATGGTAATCCTGTTCTGGACGTCATGTTACTTGACCATAACGAACCTACGAACTATGAGGAAGCGATGATGAGCCCAGATTCCGCGAAATGGCTTGAGGCCATGAAATCTGAGATGGGATCCATGTATGAGAACAAAGTGTGGACTTTGGTTGACTTGCCCGATGATCGGCAAGCCATAGAAAATAAATGGATCTTCAAGAAGAAGACCGACGCTGACGGTAATGTTACTGTCTACAAAGCTCAACTTGTTGCAAAAGGTTTTCGACAAGTTCAAGGAGTTGACTACGATGAGACTTTCTCACCCGTAGCGATGCTTAAGTTTGTCCGAATCATGTTAGCAATTGCCGCATTTTAGGATTATGAAATTTGGCAAATGGACGTCAAAACTGCATTCCTGAATGGATTTCTAGAAGAAGAGTTGTATATGATGCAACCAGAAGGTTATGTCGATCCAAAGTGTGCAAGCTCCAGCGATCCATTTATGGACTGGTGCAAGCCTCTCGGAGTTGGAATAAACATTTTGATAGTGTGATCAAAGCATATGGTTTTATACAGACTTTTGGAGAAGCCTGTATTTACAAGAAAGTGAGTGGGAGCTCTGTAACATTTCTAATATTATATGTGGATGTCATATTGTTGATTGGAAATGATATAGAATTTCTGGATAGCATAAAAGGATACTTGAATAAGAGTTTTTCTATGGAAGACCTCGGTGAAGCTGCTTACATATTGGGCATCAAGATCTATAGAGATAGATCAAGACGCTTAATTGGACTTTCACAAAGCACATACCTTGATAAGATTTTGAAGAAGTTCAAAATGGATCAGTCAAAGAAAGGGTTCTTGTCTGTGTTACAAGGTGTCAAGTTGAGTGAGACTCAATGCCCGACCACTGCAGAAGATAGAGAGAAAATGAAAGTCATTCCCTATGCCTCAGCCATAGGTTCTATCATGTATGCAATGCTGTGTACCAGACCTGATGTGTGCCTTGCTATAAGTATAGTAGGGAAGTACCAAAGTAATCAAGGAGTGGATCACTAGACAGCGGTCAAGAACATCCTGAAATACCTGAAAATGACTAAGGATATGTTTCTCGTTTATGGAGGTGACAAAGAGCTCGTCGTAAATGGTTACGTCGATGCAAGCTTTGACACTGATCCGGATGACTCTAAGTCACAAACCGGATACGTATTTATATTAAATGGAGGAGCTGTAAGTTGGTGCAGTTCCAAACAGAGCGTCGTGGCGGGATCTATGTGTGAAGCGGAGTACATAGCTGCTTCGGAAGCAGCAAATGAAGGAGTCTGGATGAAGGAGTTCATATCCGATCTAGGTGTCATAACTATTGCATCGGGTCCAATGAAAATATTTTGTGACAATACTGGAGAAATTGCCTTGGCAAAGGAATCCAGATTTCACAAGAGAACCAAGCACATCAAGAGACGCTTCAATTCCATCCGCGATCTAGTCAAGGAGGGTGACATAGAAGTTTGCAGAAATACATACGGATCTGAATGTTGCAGACCCGTTGACTAAACCTCTCTCATGAGCAAAACATGATCAGCACCAAGACTCCATGGGTGTTAGAATCATTACTATGTAATCTAGATTATTGACTCTAGTGCAAGTGGGAGACTGAAGGAAATATGCCCTAGAGGCAATAATAAAGTTTTTATTTATATTTCCTTATATCATAATAAATGTTTATTATTCATGCTAGAATTGTATTAACCGGAAACTTAGTACATGTGTGAATACATAGACAAACAGAGTGTCCCTAGTATTCCTCTACTTGACTAGCTCGTTAATCAAAGATGGTTAAGTTTCCTAGCCATAGACATATGTTGTCATTTGATGAACGGGATCACATCATTAGAGAATGATGTGATGGACAAGACCCATCCGTTAGCTTACCACTATGATCATTTAGTTTATTGCTATTGCTTTCTTCATGACTTATACATGTTCCTATGACTATTAGATTATGCAACTCCCGAATACCAGAGGAACACTTAGTGTGCTACCAAACGTCACAACGTAACTGGGTGATTATAAAGATGCTCTACAGGTGTCTCCGATGGTGTTTGTTGAGTTGGCATAGATCGAGATTAGGATTTGTCACTCCGATTGTCGGAGAGGTATCTCTGGGCCCTCTCGATAATGCACATCACTATAAGCCTTGCAAGCAATGTGACAAATGAGTTAGTTGCGGGATGATGCATTACGGAACGAGTAAAGAGACCTGCCGATGACAAGATTGAACTAGGTATGGTGATACCGACGATTGAATCTCGGGCAAGTAACATACCGATGACAAAGGGAACAACGTATGTTGTTATGCGGTGTGACCGATAAAGATCTTCGTAGAATATGTAGGAGCCAATATGAGCATCCAGGTTCCGCTATTGGTTATTGACCGGAGATGTGTCTCGGTCATGTATACATAGTTCTCGAACCCGTAGGGTCCGCACGCTTAACGTTCAATGAAGATTTGTATTATGAGTTTATGTGATTTGATGTACCGAAGGTTGTTCGGAGTCCCGGATGAGATCACGGAAATGATGAGGAGTCTCGAAATAGTCGAGACATAAAGATTGATATATTTACCATGTTATTCGGACACCGGAAGTGTTCCGGATAGTTTCGGGTAAAATCGGAGTGCCGGAGGGGTTACCGGAATCCCCCGGGGGAACAAATGGGCCACCATGGGCCCTATTGGAGAGAGAGAGGAGGGCAGCCAGGGCAGGGCCCCCCCCTTGGAGTCCGAATTGGACAAGGGAAGGGGGGCGGCGCCCCCCTTTCCTACTCCCTCTCCTTCCTTCCCCCTCTCTCCCTCTTGGTGGAATCCTACTAGGACTTGGAGTCCTAGTAGGACTCCCCTCCTTGGGCGCGCCCCCTACGGCCGGCCGGCCTCCTCCCTCCCTCCTTTATATACGTGGGGAGGGGGGCACTCTAGAACACACAAGTTGATCTTTTAGCCGTGTGCGGTGCCCCCTCCACAGAAACACACCTCGGTCATATCGTCGTAGTGCTTAGGCGAAGCCCTGCGCCGATAACTTCATCATCACCGTCACCACGCCGTCGTGCTAACGAAACTCTCCCTCCGCCTCAACTGGATCAAGAGTTCGAGGGACGTCACTGAGCTGAACATGTGCAAATCGCAGAGGTGCCGTGCGTTCGGTACTTGGATCGGTTGGATCACGACGACGTTCCACTACATCAACCTGGTTACTAAACGCTTCTGCTTTCGGTCTACGAGGGTACGTGGACACACTCTCCCCGCTCGTTGCTATGCTTCTCTTAGATAGATCTTGCGTGATCGTAGGCAAATTTTTTGAAATACTACGTTCCCCCAATAGGTGCGATACCTCCTGGTTCCTAGACATGGGCGCCAGTAACCATATGTTCGGGCGGCGGGAGATCTTCTTCAAGCTGGACACCGGCATGCGCGGCTCCGTCAAGCTGGGCGACGAATCGGCTGCGCGGATCGAGGGAAGGGGAACCATCCTATTCCAATGTCTGAACGGTGAGCACTTGGTACTCTCTGCGGTCTACTGTATCCCTCGATTATGCAGCAACATTGTGAGCATAGGCCAGCTGGACGAGAGCGCCTACGAGACACACATCCGCCAGGGCGTTCTGCAGCTACGAGATCCGGGCGGGCGCCTGCTCGCGCGGGTGCAGCGCAACCATGGGCGCCTGTATGTGCTGAACCTGAGCATGGCGCGCCCGATGTGCCTCGCCATGCACAGAGGCGAGGACGCATGGCTGTGGCATGCGCGCTACGGCCACATCGCTTCCAGGCACTCCATTCACTCGCGCAGGAGGACATGGTGCATGGCCTGCCGCTCCTCGATCAGGTGGATCGGGTCTACGAAGCATGCCTTGCGGGCAAGCACCAGTGAGCTCCCTTCCCTCGTCAAGCTCTAAACCACGCTGAGGACATGCTCAGACTCATGCATGCGAACCTGTGCGGGCCGATCACGCCCGCCACGCCGGGAGGGAAACACTACTTCCTCCTGCTTATCGACGACAAAAGCCGGTTCATGTGGCCGCGCCTGCTCACGACCAAGGATGAGGCGGAGACGGCGCTCAGGCAATTCCAGGCGGCTGTAGAGAGCGAGTCCGGTCATCGCCTCAAGACCCTGTGCACCGATCGCCCAGGGGGAGGAGGATTTCAACTCCACATGCCTCAGCGAGTTCTTCGCCGAACTGGCGTGCACCGGCAGCTCACCGCGCCCTACACGCTGCAGCAGAACAGGATGGTGGAGTGGCGCAACCAGACGACCGTTGGCATGGCGCAAAGCCTCCTCACAGCCAAGGGTGTTCTGACGCGCTTTTGGGGCGAGGCCGTGACCACAGCCGTGTACCTGCTCAACCGAGCAATGACGAAGAGCATCTCCGGCATGACGCCCTACGAGGCATGGTGTGGTAGCCGACCCAACGTACAGCACCTCCACACCTTCGAGTGTGTCGCCCACGTGAAGGTGACGCGCCCGAACCGGAAGAAGCTCGACGACCGCAGCGTGCCCATGGTGTTTCTCGGGTACAAGCCTGGGTCTGCTACCTACCGCATCTTCCACCCTCCGTCGGGGTGTGCCCACTTGTCTCGTGATGTCGTGTTCGACGAGAGCGCGTCGTGGGACTGGAGCACTGTCGCGAAGGTGCAAGATGAGGGGATGGACTCCTTCATGATCGAACTGGAGCCCGCAATTGCGCCGAGCGAGCAAGTGGAGCCAGTGAACGCGTCGGGTGTGCACGACACAGTGACCACGCCCACCCCCGAGCCGGCCTCACCACAGACTGCGGGCGGCATGCCCTCATCTGCGTCCCCAGCGTACGTGATGTCGGGCCCGACAGGCATCGAGTTTGCCTCACCACCCACCAACGCGTCGGAGGCGCCCCCCAGAGAGGAGGCGCCGCACCGGTACCCCACAATGGAGAGCATGTGGGACACGACCGTAGAGGTGGAGGCGAACTACAACGACATCGAGATGTGCCTGTTCACGGGAGAGGAGCCAGCTTCCTTCGCTGAGGCAGAGAGAGAGCAGGGCTGGCGCATGGCGATGGATGAAGAGATGCGGAGCATCGTCGCCAACAAGACTTGGGAGCTGAGCGAGCTCCCGCCCGGACACTGCCCGATCGGCCTGAAGTGGGTATACAACCTCAAGAAGGACCCCCCCCCCCAAGGTGTGGTGGTGAAGCACAAAGCGCGGCTGGTGGCGAAGGGCTATGTCCAGCAGGCATGGACTTCGAGGAGGTCTTCGCGCCGGTCGCACGCATGGACTCGGTGTGCGTCCTTGTCGCGCTCGCGGCGCACCATGGCTGGCAGGTACACCATATGGATGTCAAGTCCGTTTTTCTGAATGGTGGCCTGCTCGAGGATGTATACGTGCAGTAGCCGCTGGGGTACGCCGAGGCTGGGCAGGAGGGCAAGGTGTTGCGCCTCTACAAGGCGTTGTAGGGACTCCGCCAGGTGCCGAGGGCCTGGAACGCAAAGTTGGACGAGAGCCTGTGCGCACTGGGCTTCGAGCGCTCTCCGTCGGAGCATGCAGTGTATCGACGTGGCATGGGCAGCTCACTCCAAATCGTCGGAGTCTACGTAGATGATCTCGTCATCACCGGCGCGGCCACAAGGGAGATCGACTCCTTCAAGCAGCAGATGACCAAGCCGTTTCGTATGAGCGACCTGGGCAAGCTCGGCTACTACCTCGGGATCGAGGTGAGCCAGGAGCACGATCGGATCGTGCTCGGGCAGGCAGCCTACGCCAAGAGACTGCTCGAGCGCGCGGGCATGGAGGATTGCAGCACATGCAACACTCCCATGGAGGTGCGGCTCAAGCTGAGCAAGAGAGCTCCCCCGACCGGGTGGACAAGACTCTGTATTGCAGCATCATCGGAGGGTGCGGTACCTCGTACACACAAGACCCGACATCTCGTTCGTAGTCGGGTACTTGAGCAAGTTCATGGAGAAGCCTGCCTCCGACCACTACGCCGCGGTGAAGCACCTCTTGCGGTATGTGGCGGGGACACTAGATCATGGCTGCGCATATGGGCGCGGCGAAGGAGCACTGGAGCTAACCGGCTATAGTGATTCGGATCACGCCGGGGACTCGGACGACAGGAAGAACACGACTGGTGTGATCTTCCTCGGCAGGAGCCCGGTGAGCTGGTAGTCTCAGAAGCAAAGGGTGATGGCGATCTCCTTGTGTGAGGCCGAGTACATGGCGGCCACCACCGCTGCTTGTCAGGGCATCTGGCTGGCACGGCTACTTGGAGAGATGATGATCAAGGAACCTGTGCAGCCGAAGCTTCTCGTCGACAACAAATTGGCGATCTCCCTGGCAAAGAACCCTGTCTTCCACGACCGAAGCAAGCACATAGAGATCAGGTATCACTTCATTCACGAGTGTGTGGAGAAGGGACGGATCTTCATCGACTACGTCAGGACCAATGATCAACTCGCTGATACTCAAACGAAAGCACTTGGGCGCCTCGTTTTCTAGGAGCTAAGGAGGAGGATCGGCATGGTTGAAATAATTCGCCAATGACAAAATTAGGGGGGGTGATTTGTTAGCTAATCTAGTCGTTTACATTAGCTGTTTTTTCTGTTCAAATAAACAGATAGGATAGCATGAGCCGTGACGTGTGCGTTCCGTGCATGTAGCTTTGCATGGCTTGTAGATCGACGTACTCGCGTCATGGCCCGGTAGTCTCGCTGGTGGCCTATGAGACACGATCGGCTCTGGTGGGATGACGCAAGTCCGGCGGATCGTGGCGCATAGTTAGGATCGCCACCAGCCCCTTAATAAAAAAATGGGCGACGCTAGGCGCCGGCAGGCCGTCCTAATAGTTCGGCCGGTCTAGTCCTAGCTGTCCGATCAGTCTCTAAATACCCGTTGGATCTGAGCCAATCGTTCTTCAACCTCGTGACGTAGATAGACAAAAGCACAGGGAAAAAAGAAAGAAGGCAGCGCCTTCGCTTGCGCTTGCCCGCCATCGTCAACGCTGCTCACCAGCGTCCCTGCCGCTTGTTCCCAGCATCGCCCGCCCCCGGTTGCAGCGCCCCCCGTTCGCCCAGGCTCTTGCCGGTTCGCCGCATGCAGCTCCCGCCGGCGAAGGTCGCAACTTTGGTGGACAGCAGCGCCCCATCCAGCTTGTAGCAACGTTCGTCGTCGACGATCGCATCCGCGATGAAGCCGTCTAGTAGTTCGCCGGGTTGTATCAAGCAAAAAGGCCCGTCCCAGCAAAAATATTCATTGTTCCAGCAAAATCAAACTTCGCCGTCGTCGGGTTATAGCAAAAATTGTCACCGGTTCCAGCAAAACAAAATGACGGTGCCAGCAAAAACGAGTCACGATAGTTTGGTTCCAGCAAAATGTTAGTGAGGTTGCAGCTTCCTCGGCGACCGGTTCCAGCAAAAGAAAATATGACGGTGCCAGCAAAACGAGTCGACGGTCATTTGGTTCCAGCAAAATGTCATTGTGGGTGCAGCTTTTCCGGCGACCGGTTCCAGCAGAGTGACACGCAGGTTGCAGCATCAGTGTTGGTTCCAGTAAATTGTCAGTGCGGTCGTAGCTTTTTCGACAACAAGTTCCAGCAAAGTGGGACGCCGGTTGTTGCAAATTGTCAGTGCCCTCGACAGACGCTGGTCGTCGTTGACGTATGCAGCATGGTTGCGGCCATACCATGGCCACCCGTCGCAGAATCCGTGGCCGCCCCACCGATGGTTTGTAGAGCGGCTGGTTGCCTCGCCGGCACCTGTGGACTCTATTGAGGCTGCTAGGGAAAAGAGGACGCCAGCCATGAAGAAGAGCTCCTACGGACAGGCGTACGCGCACTTGAAGCACCGGTGCAAAAGCAAAAATTGAGAACAGAGGGAAAAGGGTGAGGCGTATAGGAAGGATGAGGCGTAAAGGACGACGTCGAGTGGGCTTCCGGCGCATCCGCTAGTTGTCGTTGTCGGCGGCGGTGTCTACGGTATGCGTGTGCGGGAGGATAAAGGACTGAAAAGATAAGGTATGTATGGAGTGCGATGCTACTGCTATGTGTTGTATGATTTGGATGGATCCAATGGCCCGCGCGAGACCGGCTGAAGTTTCAGCCGGTCCGCCGGGTGGAAACAATTTCCTAAAAAAAAGCAGAGAAGAAAAACGAGAAAAGTCGCAATGTTGCACGCGACGCAAAACCACTGTCCCCCTGTGATTGAGAGATTAGCGAGACTAGTTTCCTAACAACAGCGGCCGTCCCGAGAGCCGCGGCGGTCCTCGTCCTCGCGGCGCACCGGAGCGCGCGACTGGCTGCGGAAGAGGCGATCACGCCAGGAGGAGGAGCGATCCTCGCGACCCCGGCGCCCACGGTCTTCATCATCATCGCGGCGGTCACGGTCCTGCTCATCGTCCCTTCTCTTAGGACCGGGACCGGGTCTTTTTTGCCGTAGTCATGGAATCTATAGTTTTTGCGGTGTGGCTCTGCTTGTGTTGCTGTGGACATTGTGCAATCTGCACGCCAGCGAGTGGTGGCATCCCTGCCTGGCCCTGGCCCCGGCCTGTATTGGCCAGTGTCTCTGTTGATTTCTGAATCTGAACTGTTGCTTGCCACCTTCCCTACGTTGGGTTAAATCACATAAAATCTGGGATCACTGGCCTAGTGACCATAGAGCTTCTTTTCTCTCAATCCGTTGTGCTCCCTTGTGTTGGTCTTGTGCTTTCTGTCTCGCAGATGGCCAAACGGGACGCCGAAAGAGCTCGCGAAAGGCAAAAGCTGCTTTGTTCCTATACAAATCGTGCTGTCTAAAACCTAATGATAGGCTGCGTCAGTCTCTTGAGTGAACAGCGTGCCAATCCTACTTGAAAAAAGCCTATTGACACTGAAATACCAAGTGTAAACTCAGGGTGAGTCGGATTGTTCATTGCATGATGTGCTCCTGCACCTAGAGCTTGCTGGGCGATGCTGCCCGCCGTCTGATCGACCGCGACCACACCAAATGTCGTTGTTGTTTTCAGTTATCTCATATTAGGTGCTGTGATGGAGATCAAGTCCACTTTGCATCGTGATGATGCTGGCGAAATGTCCATCAATCTTGCTTCCTATTGTCCACTTTCTAGCACAGGGGCGCTGAGTACATTCTGAATAAAAATTATGTATTCATCGCGTATTCACGGATCATCGTGTATCCCTGCAAAATAAAAATGATGTACTCCATATTCATCATCTTGTTAGGGCGTTTGCCGTACAAAAGCTTTAATTTTGCGTGTCCTGGAGAAACACATTGCTTCCAGTTTTCAGCTTGGTGCCTAGCATGTATAGTACGTGGAGATTTGCTTTTCCATCCAAGATTTTTCTGAAGTTGAGCGTGTGCAGTGCAGGCGGCGGTGCCTCTGGCGTGAGACCCCGCCGCTAACCGTCCTCCGTTATTACGCACGGATCAGCAATTCCACCATTTCCGGCCTCCTTGTCCTATCCTGCGCACACGCACTGCCTTGTGCTTATATAACTGTCACCTCCTGCACTCCAGCTTCCAGCAGACTACTCATAACTCGGGCCGCTCGCTCGGCGTACGTGTGATCATCTCGCCACGACAGATCAGCGAGGCCACCGAGGTGAGGCGGGGACGTAGCGCACACATGGCAAAGTTTGCTCTCGGGCACCACAGCGAGGCCACCGAGGCCGGCTGCGTCCGCGCCGTGCTCGCCGAGGCCGTGCTCACCTTCCTCTTCGTCTTCTCCGGCGTCGGCTCCGTCATGGCCGCCGGTACGTATGTAGTACGGTGATGATTGGAAACGCGTCCATGCATGCATGTGTACAGAGAGTCTGGATCTACTACATATATACATGTGGTATGTGTATGCAGGGAGGCTGGCCGGCGGCGCCGACACGATCATGGGCCTGACGGCGGTCGCGCTGGCCCACGCGATGGTGGTGGCCGTCATGGTGTCGGCAGGGCTGCACGTCTCCGGCGGCCACATCAACCCGGCCGTCACGCTCTCCCTCGCCGCAGGCGGCCACATCACCCTCTTCCGCTCCGCGCTCTACGTGCTCGCGCAGCTGCTCGGCTCCTCCCTCGCCTGCCTCACCGGCGGCGCGGTGACCATGCCAGTGCACGCGCTGGCCGCCGGGGTCGGCGCACCGCAGGGGGTGCTCTGGGAAGCCGTGCTCACCTTCTCGCTGCTCTTCACGGTGTACGCGACCGTCGTGGATCCGCGTCGGAGCGTTGGCAACCTCGGGCCGCTACTGGTGGGCCTCGTCGTCGGCGCCAACGTGCTCGCCGGAGGGCCGTTCTCCGGCGCGTCTATGAACCCGGCACGTTCATTCGGGCCCGCGCTCGCCTCGGGCAATTGGGCCAGTCAGTGGGTCTATTGGGTTGGGCCGATGATTGGTGGGTCGCTCGCGGGGCTAGCATATGAGGGATTGTTCATGGTCCGGTCCGGCCACCAGCAGCTTCCCAGCGATGGCACCGACTTCTAGTTGTTTCTCAACGCATGGACGGCTTGATGCGCTATATCGTGTGAAAATCGTCCAGAACTCGTCAGCTGTGTAGCAGAGTTCTTTTGTTGTTTGATTTGCCCAAGAACATCTCCCCGCTAGGTGCTTTATTTAGAGAAAATAAGAGTCATGTTGTGTGTCAAGTTTTCAAAATTTCAAAATATCTATTGTACCAAGATCAAGTAATGTAGTACCTCATGAACTAGCTGTGTGTAGCCCTCTGTTAGGGGATGACGGTCGTGAGGTGTGAGTTGACCATCTACCATAGTTTATACTAAACATCTGTGCTAATGATATGTCCAGTACATCAGTTTAATGGAATACATCTATGTTCCTTTAAAAAGAAAAAGAACACCGTGTGATACGACTGGATGCTGCACTCCGCTAGGGCTACTTTTCGACTATTGCCAGAGCTATAATAGACCTACCTCTGATGCAAGGGCCTTGTTCTATTTGAGTGCGCCTGCCAATTAAATGGTTTTAGAAAGGTTCTATAAACTGGTTTGAGCCGATTTTTGAAGTATCTTTCGTCGGGTTTTCTTGTTTTTTTTTTCTGTTTTTCTTTCTTTTTTTGATTTTTCGTGTCAGTTTTGGATGGTCTTCTGTGTTTGTTTTATTGCTGGGTTTCATATATTTGTGTTTCCTTACTGGTTTTGTTTGGATTTTTTCCAATACATGTATAATTTTTTTAGATACATTGTACGGAGTACTTTTTTAAATAAAAATTAATATTTTTATATATGATTAACATTTTTAAATACATAATATTTTTTCAAATGTATATTTGGATGTCTACATTTCTTTCATACAAATTGTATATTTCTGTATAGATCAATAATATTTTTATACACGTTTTCTCATAAACTAATATAGTTAAAAATATATGCTTTTGAACATTTTTTTAAATATTTTCAACGTTGTTTCAAGTATACGTTGAAGCTTTTTTGGATGATATGACACATTTTTTTCAGCAATGTGAACATTTTTAAATTTTCATAAAAATGCCACGAACACAATTCTTGAAACATATTAACATTTTTTTAATGTCACATAATTTTGAATGCTACGAAACATTTTTTTAGTTACCTGAATGTTTTTAAATTGTAAATTTTTAAATGTCAGTTAAATGTTTTTTAAATGCTAGAACTTTCTTGGATGTCATGGACATTTTATTAATGTTATCATCATTTTTCAAATTTTCAACAAACATTTATTTAACACAGCACTAACATGCTTTTGAGCGCACGGTGAACCTATTTTTAAATATACACACTGTACATTATGTTCGACATCAGGAACAATTTTATACATGTTTTATTATGTTTTTGAATATTCTGTAAATATGTGTTCATTTTTTTTTCAAATACAAGTTGAACATTCTTTTAATGTTATAACACATTTGTTTCAGCTACATGAACATTTTTTACATTTCCTAAAAATATCACGTGCACATTTTCCAAAACATATGAACATGTTTTTAAAATGTCACACACATTTGGTTTGAATGCTACAAAACATTTTTTTAAGTTATCTTAATTTTTTAACATTGTATATCTTTTGAACGTCAGGTGCATGTTTTTTAAGCATGAGAACTTTTTTACATGTCACGAACATTTTTCTTAATGTTATCATCAATTGTTTTTCAAATTTACACAAACTTTTATATAACAAAGCCCTAAAATAATTTAAACACGCGGTGAACTTATTTTTAAATATAAGTAATTTTTTACCTTTTTCTGAAATATAACTAAAAGTAATAAAAAGGAAATAAAAGGGGGAAACGAGTGCTAGAGACACATCGCTCCTCCTGCGATGAGCCTTGCCGATTTAGGGGGCGCACCTGATGCAGGAAATGCTTCATCACGCTATAAGGGAGACAGAGCCCCTCCCCCTGCACTAGCCTGCAATGTCAAATGGTATAACTTTCAGCCTTATACACATAACAAGGAGCTCCTATTTGCCGCTCGTTGCGGCAAAGAGTCTACCAAGGGATCTCCTATAGGCAATCTTGCGGCAATTTACACAAGGACAGCTGACATGGGATGGCCCATCTCGCCGCGAAAATCAACAAAAACTAGCGCCATAGATGGGAATAGAACATGGTGAATCCTAAACGGTGCCTTAAGCGCCTGTTTTAGGCATTTACGCAATCGGGCGCACACCCTCCCACCGCACTGGGCCGGCCCATATTCATTTTCTTCTGTTTTTAAAACGGAAAAAGAACACTAGCGATTGCGCGGTTGAAACTGGGGACCTCGCTACTATATGCGCGCTGCCCTAACCAGTCGGCTACCTCACATGTTCATGCTTACTTAGTGCTTTGTCACCCTTTTTCTTTTTTCTTGGAAACGGTTTTGTTTGGTTTTTACTTTTTTTTCTTTCTTCTTTTTTGCTAAGTGTGTGAACTTTTTTTTTTCCAATTTGTGAACTTAGTTCAAATTGATGAACTATTTTCAAAAATGACGAACCTTTTTTCAAATCGTTGAACTTTTTTCCAAATTTATAAACATTTTTTCAAATAAATGTACCTTTTTAAAAAATCAATGAAGTTTTTTTCAAATTTTATGAACCTTTTCAAATTTTATGAAATTTTTATCAAATTCGATTAACTTTTTTTCAAGTTCGATGAACATTTTTTTCCAAATTTGATGAACTTTTTCAAAATCAATGAACTTTTTTTAAATTTTCTGAATTTTTCTTCCAAATGATGAACTTATTCAAATTTATCATTTTTCTTAAATAATTCAGAAAATTAAGTGATACAGTACACATGCAATAAATAGCACGGACGCATGTACTTATATAATTGCTGCTTTTTCGATTCACTATTGGTGTGTTGTTTTAGTGGTTAGGCACACTCGTATAGGATGGTTGTGGCTTGAGTTTGAATCCAGGAGGGCCACTTTGTTTTTTGTTGTTTTTTCGCTTTTATAGTTCGCTGCGCAGCGTATCGGCCCTGTTGGGCCAGGCCCTGGTGGGAACCGCATGGGCGCCAGTAAGGATTAGCGGCGGTAAAGGCGTGGCTTAGAGGTCCCATAGAACACACGACCAGCGGCAACTTGCTCGAGTTGCTAGCCACTGCGACAGGCTGACTCTGATATATTTTCAGCTTGATTCTTAAAGAAACTCAGAAAGTAACAACTGCGGCAAAACTTAAATAAATAAATCGCAATATTTAAAGTGCGTGGGAGCTAACAAGACATCCAGCACGGCCATCAACGTCGCTAGCCACTGTAGTACATAAGGATTTGCTGCCTACATTGACAGCGCAGTTTATATGAACATAACCAATGAGATTATATATTTCTAAAATTTCGAATATGATTTTCTTTTTAGCAAAAGTAAACAATTTTTTAAACCGAAATATTTTCAAATTTTATAAAATATGAACAGTTTTTTGAGAAAGTAGGAACAAAATTGAAGATGAGGATTTTTTTCAAAACAACGAACAATTTTTGAAAATGCAAACTTCTGTTAAAAACAGGAACAAAATTGAAAATGCGAACATTTTCCTAAATTACAAACAGATTTTTCCAAAACGAGAACATTTTATTAAATTCCCTTAACATTTTTTTGAATTTGCGAACAATTTTTTTAGACATGAACATTTTTAATTTTTGAGAAAATTTTGAAAACAGGAACATTTTCCAAATTATGAACAATTATTTCAAGACACAAACATTTTAGAGAATTTCTTATTTAACACTGGCTTAAAAAAATGTGCCCTATTTGACACCAGAAAACTTTTTCTTCCTTATCTAGCAACAATGCTAAAGTTTGTTCTCTTTGGGACACTTCCGTCTATTTTGGGTACTAACGGTGTTAAATGACACATGAAAAGACGATTTTACTCCTGATGCAACTTGTGACCAAAACATTCACATGAGAACCAACAACTTTTTACTGTTGTTGATTGCAAAATAGTGCAGAACCTGCCTTGTGAACATGCAAAATTTTCATATCTCCTAAACACAATTATTTCAAAATTTAATTCAAAATTGGGCAGAACCTCCCCTGTCATTTGATACCATATCCTCTTGACACAATTCACATATACATAATTCAACATACAATTTTCAAATTTGCCAATGGCATGAGACATAAACATCTAGACTCACATCTAAGTACACATATATGACTTACAACATATCCATGTTCACATATACGAGTTCAAGTCCACACATACATCGTATTAGCAACCCAAAAGTGCCTCAAATCATATCCAGGTTCACATACATAGTCCAAGTCCATACATACATGTCATGAGTGGCACATAAGTGACTTTAGGTTCACATGCATGAGTCCAAGTCCACACAACATGACATGAGCAGCAACAAAGGTGATTTTAAGTGAAAAAAATTAGATGAAGTTCAAAAGCTGAGCCTTCTTTTGCTTCTTGTGCTCATTGGAGCAGGCTGGGTAAGGTTTTTTTTTGCTTCTAGTGCCCTTTTTAGCAGGCTCCAGCTTCCTTGTGGACAGTTTGACGCAGAATGCGACAAATAGGGCTTTCTGGCTACCAAACACACAAGCGCGTGTCCAATTGGGCTGGCCCATGCTCGCCATCCGGCTGACCTATTTACTTACATAGTATAGTTGTTTTCTAGCTTGCCTCGAAACGAAAAAGATGTTTTCTAACCACTTTTCCTAAAGAAAGGAAAGGCTGCGGTAGAAAAGTTTTTAAGAAATCATAAAATAGATTTTTTTCTAGAATAGTTTTTATGAATATTTTTTGGAAAAATAAAACAATACTAAAAAACAAAAAAATCTGAAACTTTTTTGAACAGTTTTTTTAAATTTTGAACATATTATAAAAATGTGAGCATTTTTTGGAAAACATGAAAATTTGTAAAATCACTTTGAATATTTTTGGAAAAACATGAACATTTTTAAAAACATTTGTGATCAACTTTGATAACACAAGCATTCCTTGAGAAATTTTGATTTTCTTTTAGAATGAATTTATTTTGCAATTCTGCTTTCTTTTAGTTTGTTTTTTAAATACACAGTCAAATTTTGAAAATTCTCGAAGAGTTTTGAAAAATGTGGATGTTTACAAAAACAAGAGTATCTTTCAAAATATAAGAGAAAGAAACAAACCAAAAAATGAAAAAGAAAGAACTAGGGAACCGTGAAGAAATCGACAGAAAAAGGATGAACCAGACCGAAACCTTCTAGAAGGTTCCCAAAGTCGGTAAAACCAAACTAGAACCTTCTAGAATGTTCACAAAACCAAAACCAGCCCATAGTATGGTTAACACTAAATGCGCCGGTCCAGTGTGCTTTCTTGGTTCGCTGACTATTCGAATTGGGACAATTTGACACAATATGCATCGAATAGTATTTGTTGGTTGTACATACCGAAACTTTGAGGGGGCTAAACATCATGGGCCATGTGCGGTTGCACGTGCCCTAGCCTGGGCCTAATTTGCACTAGGGGCTTGCTTAGTCTGCTTGCAGCCTACGAAAGACATGCCTAGTTTGTTGACCTCTGAGTTTTTTTTGAAAGACCCGGTTTGGCCGGCTTCATTGATTTAGGAGAAAGCAGCGGGAAATACAGTGTGGATCAAGTGATCATGGGCACATAAGTTGTGCAAAAAGGAGAGAGAAAAAACGGCAAAACATAGGGCTCAAGAGCCGCCCTAGGCCTGTTATCTCGTAGTATCGACCCCGAACGGGGGCTCTAGGCATGCCGCTCCGGCAACTCTCCACTGGGTGTAGTCCAACATGATAGCTTGGTATACATCGTCCAGGCATGGCAGCTTCCTCTAAAGACGGAGGCGTTCCTCTCCTTCCATAGGTGCCAGGAGACCAAGATCAGCATGGTTCTGAAGCCTTTCCTTGCTCCAGCTGGTGTGCGAGGAATCATCTCTTGGCAGTGCTGCATGGAAGTGTGGAGCGGCGATTTTGTAGTGATCATTGCCGCGCAGCCAGCTCTGGACGAGAATTTTGTCCAAACTTGGCGGGAGAACGGGCACTCCCAGAAGAGGTGCGCCGCGGATTCCAGGCTTTGAAGACAGAGGCTGCAGAAGTATCCGTTTGGCCATCCTCGCCTTTGTAGACGGTCGTTGCACCAGATCCTGTTCTTGTGCAGGAGCCATGAGAACATATTGGCCGTTCCTGGCACCCAGCTTCTCCAGATTACCTTGTTGTCGCTCGTGTTCGGCCTGCTCTGAAAATGCATGCGGTATGCCGCCCTGGCCGAGTAGCGATCACCGCCACCTGCTGTCCACTCAATTCTGTCCGGCACTTGGCTGTCTAGGGTCATCCCAGCGTGTTGTATATGGCGCGAAAGTTGCAGGTACTCAGTGACGATGAGCGTTGTGTTGCCGTGGCGCAGGTCCCTGATCCACTTGTCGTTGGTGAGCGCCGCAGCCACCGTGCGGTTCTTGCACCTGAAGTGATTGTAGAGGCCCGGGAAGGATGAAGACATGGGAGCAGCGCCCAACCAGTGGCTCGTCCAGAAGCTTGCCTGTTGGCCGTTGCCGATCAGGACATGCGTGGCTTCCTGGAACATTGAGTGGTCCATCTTGTCGCAGGGTAGAGGAAAGGCCGTCCAGGGTTGCGACGGCTGTTGCCAGGCCATCCAGAGCCATTGCAACCTTAGGGCGGAGCCGAAGAGATGGAGGTCAGGTAGCCCTGTCCCGCCCTTCTCCGTAGGCGAGCATACGGAGCTCCACGCCACTTTGCACTTGTTGCCTGTCAGCGCTTCATCTTGAGCCCACAAGAAACGTCGCCTCGCTTTGTCTATCTCCTTCAAAAGTTTCTTCGGCGCCTTGAGCACAGAGAGCGCATAGGTGGGCAGGGCGGAGAGGACTGCACGCACCAGGACGCGCCGGCCGGCCAGGGTCATCAACTTTCCCTTCCATCCAGCAAGGCGTGATTTGATCCGGTCGATGAGGAATTGGAAATGCACGATCTGTAGTCTTGTTTGGGAGATTGGCAGCCCCAGGTAAGAGGTGGGGAAGCTGGCGACCGCGCCACCGAAGCCATGCAACACGTCCGCTAGAGTCTGGGCATCGTAGTTCATCGGGATGACAGAGGATTTGGCTTGGTTTAGTGTTAGACTCGCGGCTTCTCCGAAGGAATGCAACACCTCAAGCAAAGTATCCACCTCTTCTCTTATTGGGTTTGCGAAGATTACCGCGTCGTCGGCGTAGAGGCTGACCCGCATGCTTGCTCCTCGACCCGGCAGCGGCGCAATCATGCCCTGACTGGTGGCCGGTTCTAGCAGACGGTACAGGGGGTCGAACGCCAGGATGAACAACATTGGCGAGAGGGGGTCACCCTGGCTAGCCCCCTGTACGCCATTCAGCAAGCATGATGAGGTTGAAGATGATAGCAGCAAGGTGATCCAGTTCCTCCAGCGCTGTGAGAACCCCATTTGTTGCAGCAGCTTGATCAGGTACGCCCAGGACATGGAGTCGAAAGCTCAGGCAAAGTCCAACTTGAAGAGCAAAGCTTGTTTTTCCCTATGCAGCATTCTCACGCAGCCTTGCACGGATTGGAAGCTGTCATGGATGCACTTCCCTTTCTGAAAAGCCGTTTGCGCCGGCAAGATCACTCCATCCAGGGCAGCCGACAGCCTTAATGCGAGCACTTTGGAGATCAACTTTGCAATGGAGTGGATGAGGCTGATGGGTCTGTAGTGGCCGATCTCTGATGCATCATTGCGCTTCGGCAGCAGAGCGATCAACGCGGTGTTGATCTCGCTGAAGTTTCTTCCGTGCATGTGATAGAACTTGTGGAATACTGCCATGACCTCGTCCTTGATGATTGGCCAGTAGGAGCGAAAAAATTGGCCGGTAAAGCCGTCCGGGCCTCGGGCCGTTTCTGCCGGGGATGCAACAATCGCCACCCAGACTTTAGCCATGGTGAACGGACCGTCCAGCTCAGTCGAGGTCACCACGGGGACATGTAGCTGGTCCCAGTTTAGAGTGCAGCTTCGCCTCTCGCACTGGCCCAAGGTTTTAGAGAAGTGGTCATAGATGATCTGCTCTTTCTCGTTGTGGTCCACTGTTGACATTGAATGCATGGATGAAGTTCTTCCGCCTGCGCGACCTCATCTTTGCATGAAACAGCTTCGTGCTTGCGTCCCCCGCTCGTAGCCAGTTGATTCTTGATGCCTGGGGCTTGCGAGCTCTCTCAATGGCGGCCAGTCCGAGCACCTTCAGCTTCAGGTTTCTTCTTAGGTTGAATTCGGCCGCAGAGAGGGATCTGCGCTCTTGCACCAGGTCGAGTTGAAGGATGACCTCATTGGCGATCTGCGGCTAGAATCTGATCTTGCCGAATAGAGCTCGACTCCATATCTTCAGGTCGTCCGCAACTCTCTCCATTCTTCTCTTTATTCTGACAAACGGACAGTCGTGCTGGACTGGGCGCTGCCATGCTCTCAAAACGGTCTCGGTGAAGTGAGGGAATCTTTGCCAAATATTCTCGAATCTGAAACGCGCCTGCCTGAACGGGGAAGCCGCCTTCGCCAGGATGAACGGGCAGTGATCAGAGAAGGATGTGGAGGCGGCTGTGAGAATGTAGTTCTGATGCATCAGACCCCACTAATCGTTGCAGAAAAACTTGTCGATGCTGCAGAGTGTGGGTTCCTCCCTCTCGTTGCTCCAGGTGTACTTTCTGTTTTTGCATTTCAACTCCTTTAGCCCAGCCCAATCGAGCACTCTTCTGAACTTCCCCATCATTCTTCTGTTTAAGTTGTTGTTGCTTTTGTTGCATGCTTGACAGATCATGTTGAAGTCTCCGTTTATCAGCCAGGGCTCGCCGGCTGATGCGTATCCAACGTATCTATAATTTTTGATTGTTCCATGCTATTATATTATCTGTTTTGGATGTTTTATATGCATTAATATGCTATTTTATATGATTTTTGGGACTAACCTATTAACCTAGAGCCCAGTGTCAGTTCCTGTTTTTTCCCTTGTTTTAGAGTTTCGCAGAAAAGGAATACCAAACGGAATGAAACTTTCGCGATGATTTTTCTTGGACCAGAAGACACCCAGGAGACTTGGAGTGCAAGTCAGAAGAGCCACGAGGCGACCACAAGGGTGGAGGGCGCGCCCCCCGACCTTGTGGGCACCTCGGGGACCCCCTGACCTAGATCTTCCTCCTATATATTCTCAAATATCCAAAAACTTTCGGGGGAGCCACGAAACCACTTTTCCACCGCCGCAACCTTTTGTACCCACGAGATCCATCTAGGGGCCTTTTCCGGCGTTTTGTCGGAGGGGGATTCGATCATGGAGGACTTCTACATCAACACCATTGCCTCTCCGATGAAGCGTGAGTAGTTTACCATAGACCTACGGGTCCATAACTAGTAGCTAGATGGCTTCTTCTCTCTCTTTGATTCTCAATACAAAGTTCTCCTCGATGTTCTTGGAGATCTATTCGATGTAATACTCTTTTGCGGTGTGATTGCCGAGATCCGATGAATTGTGGATTTATGATCAGCTTATCTATGAATATTATTTGAATCTTCTCTGAATTCTTATATGCATGTTTTGATATCTTTGCAAGTCCCTTCGAACTATCGATTTGGTTTGGCCAACTAGATTGGTTTTTCTTGCAACGGGAGAAGTGCTTAGCTTTGGGTTCAATCTTGCGGTGCTCGATCCTAGTGAAAGAAGGGGAACCAACACGTATTGTATTGTTGCCATCGAGGATAAAAAGATGGGGTTTTCATCATATTGCTTGAGTTAATTCCTCTACATCAAGTCATCTTGCTTAAGGCGTTACTCCGTTCTTTATGAACTTAATACTCTAGATGCATGCTGGATAGTGATTGATGTGTGGAGTAATAGTAGTAGATGCAGGCAGGAGTCAGTCTACTTGACACAGACGTGATGCCTATGTTCATGATCATTGTCTTAGATATCGTCATAACTTTGCGCTTTTCTATCAATTGCTCGGCAGTAATTTGTTCACCCACCGTAATAATTTCTATCTTGAGAGAAGCCTCTAGTGAAACCTATGGCCCCGGGTCTATTTTCCATCATATAAGTTTCTGATCTACAATTTTAGTTTCCTATTTACTTTCTTTGCAATCTTTTACTTTCCGTTCCATAAACCAAAAATATTACTTTACCGTTTATCCATCTCTACCAGATCTCATGTTGCAAATAACCGTGAAGGGATTGACAACCCCTTTATCGCGTTGGGTGCAAGTTGGTGTTTGTTTGTGCAGGTATTCGGTGGCTTGCACGTTGTCTCCTACTGGATTGATACCTTGGTTCTCAAAAGCTGAGGGAAATACTTACTCTACTTTGCTGCATCACCCTTTCCTCTTCAAGGGAAAAACCAACGCAAGCTCAAGAGGTAGCATAGGCCGGCGGGGCAGCAGCAGCTAGATCGCCAAGGAAGTCGTCCTTTTGTGCGTCGTCCGTGGGCCCGTAGATGGTGGTGAGCCAGAACAGATCACCCACGTGCAGAGGCCTAGGAAGTGTGATGCTACATCGACGACTAATTTGTCCTAGAAAATTGCAGCACCGCCCCTCGTCCCTTGCGCCGGAAGCACCACGCAACCCTGCAGAGCGTCTCCTCTGATGTCGGCTGCTACGCCGGCCGACCAGGTCTCTATCTTGGTCTCCTGCAGGGAAAGAACCGCGACGCGGATTGCCTTCACTACGTCGCAGATGGCCGTTCGCTTTGCCGGGCAGTTTAGGCCACGTACATTCCAGGACATGAAGATCATACTACTGTCACTCATGGAGACACCAAGATTTTCTCCGTCGACTAAACATACTAAGGAAGGAAACACAATACACCTTACAGCATGCCTGGGGGCGACGACGGCCACCGGCAGGCCCAAAACCCCGTCGTCGTCGTGCACACCACCTACCTGAAGCACTACACATGAAGACTAGCCCTAACTCGAGCTGGTAGAAGACCAACCGTCGACGGAGACTAAACAAAGGGACATCTAACATAATCAAACATCGAGCGACTCTTCAGCGCCGACAACTCCTGCCATGCCGGCGGCGATCTTGAGGGCACCCTGGTCCAGCCCGGTGAGCTTAGCAATGGCCGCAATGTCGCCATCAGACAAGGGCTCCTGGAAATGCTTCATGAGAAGTGCTGCCGCCTTCGGGGTCATCTTGTCCTTGGGGCCAAGCGCACCAAGCTCCTGCACCAGGCGAAGGACTGCGCGCTGGGGCACTGACGTAGGGTTTGCCGCCGCGGCTTGACGGGCACTACGGCGCGAGGGGGTCGAGGTGCAGAGAGGTGTGGCCGTGCCGGCTGGTTGTTGATGATCGGCGGGGGTGAGGGAGTTCTGTACTAGGGGGTCCTCAGGCGTCCGGGCTATGTGATGTGGGCCGGATTGATGGGTCGTGAAGATACAAGATCGAGGACCTTCCCCCGTATCCGGATGGGACTCTCCTTTGCGTGGATGGCAAGCTCGACGTCCGGATCTATGGTTTTCTTCCCCTGGAAACTGACCTTGTACAACCCTAGCCCCCTCCGGTGTCTATATAAACTGGAGGGTTTAGTCCGTAGAGGCAATCATAATCATACAGGCTAGACATCTAGGGTTTAGCCATTACGATCTCGAGGTAGATCAACTCTTGTAACCCCTATACTCATCAAAGTCAATCAAGCAGGAAGTAGGGTATTACCTCCATTAAGAGGGCCCGAACCTGGGTAAACATCGTGTCCCTTGCCTCCTGTTACCTTCGATCCTTAGACGCACAGTTCGGGACCCGCTACCCGAGATCTGCCGGTTTTGACATCGACATTGGTGCTTTCACTGAGAGTTCCTCTGTGTCGTCGACATAAGGATTGATGGCTCGCCTGGTCATTAAGGACAGTGTCACTTCCGGAGGAACCCTAGTTTCAGGGCAAACCCTCCGGCTCGGCAGCTTCACCATAGGCGCCCGTTCGGCCGTTAAGCCAAAGGCAGCCCCCCAAGTCACCGAAATTCATCTCCGTGTCAGCCCTGAATACTCCGACAAGATGGATCCGACGGATGTATCATCTTTAAATGAACTCCTAGATCGTATCGCCGCCCTGGGGGTCGCCTCTGACTATGATCGAATTGGGCTTAAACCCGATCAGAGAGAAATCAAATCTCCGCCGATCACCCATCAGGTAGCGGTTGTGGAGGAACAAGCCGACAATAACTCTTCTCCTACATTGAGAACAAGCTATGTTCGGATTTCTGAGCTCGGAGGGCCGGATACTCATCTTCGAGGGAACACTCCCTATCCTTCGAACATAGAATCGGGCGTCGAGCCTGAGAACTCACCGGACACTCCAGAGCCCGGGCGGGTGACCTCGGAAATTCCTCATACTACGGGCTCCATAGTGGGTCAGGGTCCGGATTTAACCCCGTCCACCCACCACAATCAATATTCCCCAAGCAATTCCGGTCCTCCGGATATATGCGACCTAATGTATGTGCGGCAGCAGCCTCAGGAAACAGTCCACCACTTTTGGGCCAGATTCCTCCTTGTTAAAAACAAGATCAAAGACTGCTACGACAATGACGCGATCTTAGTATTTTACAACAACTGTACGGATGAGGGAATCCTGAATGCCCTCAACCGCCGTCGTGTACTGCACTTCGCAGATTTGGCACACATAGTACATAAGTACTGCGCAATGGAAAGAGCCTTGAAAACTCAGACAGCCTGATGGGAACCACATGCCTTTAAGCCACCTCCCGGACGGGCGAAAAGAATGCACCCTTGCGGGGCACCTTATCATCATCCCATGGACAAAAAAATTCAAGCCCACTGCGGGACGTAGAACTGTCCTTGAGGAATGGCTCGACAGGCCCTGTCAAATACACATGACGCCAAATACCGAGTCAACACATAGCCTCCGAGCATGTTGGATACTCCGGCAAGTGGCCAAGAGCGTCGAGGGCATCCTCACCAACACTACCCCAGAGAAGTACTCTACGGAGGACGACGATCTCAAGGTATATACGGTCTTTGAGACCTTTTCTTCAAATAATCGGCGTAAAAGGGCGCTCCGCGACCTCGCCGAAGTCTGCCAAGTAGCAGCAATAAAGCCTTTGGAACGATACAGCGATAACTTTCAATGCTGATGACAAACCAAGATCCCGATCAGTCCGAGCACCAGCCGGTTTGGTCCTAAACCCAATCGTGGACGGCTTTCGGCTCACTAAAGTGCTCATGGACGGCGGTAGCGGGCTGAACCACATCTACGAAGACATGCTCAATAAAATGCAAATGGACAGGAGTTGCATTGAGCAAAGTAATACAACCTTTCGAGGAATTATCCCCAGACGGGAAGCAAGATGCCCGGGGAAAATTAAACTCGACGTCGTATTCGGCATGCCGGAGAACTATAGGTCCGAAGAGATACTCTTCCATGTGGAACCTTTCAACAACGGGTATCACGCCCTGCTGGGGCGAGACGCATTCACACGCTTTCAAGCTATACCCCATTATGGGTATATGAAGCACAAAATGCCCGGGCCCACCGGAATTATCACTATCACTAGTGACCCAGACATAGCACTCTGCGCCAAAAACAAAATCGCCTCTCTGGCCCTCGAGGCACTATCTGAGGCCCTTGCAGCCGAAGAATTAACCGTCCTATGTTCCACAGTGGACAGGGACGACGTAATCCTCGACAAGAGACCTAAGTCCACTTCCTTCAAGCCAGCAGACGAGATAGTCAAATTTCAAGTTCACCCGACGGACCCCAAGAAGACAGCTTCCATCGGGGCACAGCTGGATCCAACGGTCGACGCTGCATTGCGCGTGTTCTTGCGTGAGAACTGGGACATCTTCGCCTGGCACCCTTCGGATATGCCAGGAATCCCACGCGCGCTAGCCGAGCATAGTCTCAATTTACTGAAGGGATACAAACCAGTTAAGCAAACGCTGCGGCGATTTTCCGAACCCAAACGACAGGCTATGGGTGAAGAGCTAGCCAAGCTACTCGAAGTCGGGTTTATCAGAGAGATCAAACATCCGGACTGGCTAGCAAACCTGGTCATGGTGCCGAAGAAGGATAAATCCTGGCACCTGTGTGTCGATTTCAAAGACCTTAATAAGGCCTGCCCTAAGGATCCCTTCCCACTACCTCGCATCGACCAGATTATTGATGCAACCGCATACACGATTCACTGTGCTTCCTCGACGCACACTCCGGATACCATCAAATCAAAATGAAGGAATCCGACCAAGCCGCAACAGCATTCATCACCCCATATGGGCCCTTCTGCTTCAACACCATGCCTTTCGGGCTCAAAAACGCCGATGCCACGTACCAACGCATGATTCAAATGTGCCTGGAAAAGAAAATCGGCAAGACAGTTGAGGCATATGTAGACGATGTAGTCATCAAAACTAAGCATATCGAGTCATTGGTGGACGACTTACGCCTTACATTCGACAACCTCCGAAGATACGACATACGACTCAATCCGGAAAAGTGCGTTTTCGGCGTTCCCGTCGGAAAACTGCTTGGATTCATTGTTTCCAATAGAGGAATCGAAGAAAACCCAGCCCAAATCCGAGCCCTGTCACAGTTGGCTACACCAACATACCTCAAGCAGGTCCAAAAACTAGCCGGGTGCGTGGCAGCTTTGAGCTGCTTTATCTCCAGATTAGGAGAAAAAGCATTGCCATTGTATCGCCTGCTCCGACGCACCGACCACTTTGCATGGACAGATGCTGCAACAGCCGGACGGGAAGAAATAAAAGCTTTGTTAGCAAGCAACCCAATCCTGGCCGCACCGAACGTCGCTGAACCCATGTTGCTATACATATCTACAACGCACCAGGTGGTGAGCGTGGTGCTCGTCGTCGAACAAGAAGAAGAGGGACATAAATTTCCACTTCAAAAACCAGTATACTATGTATCGACGGTCCTCACACCCTGCAAATCCCGATACCCACACTATCAAAAGATAGTGTATGCGGTCTTTATGGCATCCCGGAAGCTGCGACACTACTTTCAAGAGTGTTTGATCACACTGGCTACCGAAGTAACACTTAATGATATCATAAACAACCGGTACGCCACCGGCCGGATTGCCAAATGGGCCATTGAGCTCTTACCGTTTGAAATAACATACAAGCTACGACGAGCCATTAAATCTCAGGTGTTGGCTGACTTCGTCGCCGAGTGGACAGAGGCCGAACTCCCTAAAGAGTACGACACATATTGCAACTGGGTGATGCACTTCGACGGCTCTAAAATGCTAGCCGGACTTGGGGCTAGTGTCGTCCTTACATCCCCCATAGGAGACACAGTCCGTTATGTGCTCCCAATACTGTATACAGACTCTAATAATATAGCCGAATATGAGGCCCTATTGCATGGTCTTCGGATGGACGTCTCTATGGGCATACAACGCCTCAAGGTGCGCGGGGATTCAAACCTTGCAATATCCCAAATAGACGGAGAATTCGACGCCAAAGATCCGAAGATGGCGGCTTACCGCAACGTCGTACTTAAAATATCAGCTCGGTTTGAGGGGCTCGAGTTTCATCATGTGGCTCGAGAGAGTAATCAAGAGGCGGACATCCTTGCTCGCACGGGCGCTAAGCGCGACCCCGTCCCACCTAACACCTTTTTGGAGAGGCTCTTCAAGCCATCCGTGGTATGGTAGGATGAGAGCGGCAACACCAATCCGGAGCCGATCATACCCCCAGATTCTGAACATAATTCCGATATCATCGGGGGCTCGGGCAATGAAATAACACCATCGGCCCACGAAATTATAGCCGTAATTGCCTCGTGGACTGAACCTATCCTTGCCTACCTCACCAGGAAGGAGCTCCCTGATGATCAGACTGAGGCCCGTCGTATTGTTCGATGCTCGAAAGCCTACAAAGTTCATGAAGGAGAACTATACAAGAAAAGTACTACCGGAGTCCTTCAAAGATGCATCTCCGAAGATGAGGGATGGCAGCTCTTGGCCGAAATACACGCTGGTCTTGGTGGCCATCACGCCGCAGCTCGGGCCCTTGTAAGCAAGGCCTTCCGCACGGGTTTCTTTTGGCCCACGGCCCGAGCAGACGCACAGGACCTCGTACAGCGCTGCGTTGGATGTCAGCTTTTCGCCAATGAAAGCCATATGCCGCCCACTGCACTACGAACCATCCCCATTACTTGGCCTTTTGCGGTCTAGGGGATGGACATGGTCGGACCCCTTAAAGGGGGAAGCCATAAGAAGAAATATTTGCTAGTTATGGTCGACAAGTTCACTAAGTGGATAGAAGCCAAACCAGTCAAAACGGCTGAAGCTGGACCAGTGATAGACTTTATATCCGGTGTCGTACACCGTTATGGTGTCCCGCACAACATTATTACAGACAACGGCTCTAACTTTACGGCAGACAAGGTGAAAACTTGGTGCGCAGCTTTGGGCTTCAAGCTCGATTACGCCTCCGTATATCACCCTCAGACAAACGGTCAGGTCGAACGGGCTAACGACCTTATAATGAGCGGTATCAAACCCAGACTAGTGCGATCCCTGCAAGAATCAGACAAGCACTGGGTTGAGGAACTCGACTCCGTACTCTGGGGGCTGCGGACCACGCCCAATCGCATGACCGGATATACACCTTTCTTCAGGGTGTACGGCGCGGAGGCGGTTTTGCCTTGCAACATTATTCATGACTCACCTCGAGTGCGCATGTATGAAGAGATAGAAGCTGAGCTCGATCGGCAGGACGACCTACGCCTGGAGGAGGAGCGCGACGCCGCGAAGCCCCGTTCCACATTCTACCAATAGCAGGCTAGGCGATATCAAAGCAGAGAAGTACGGGCAAAGACTTATAATGTCGGGGAACTCGTTCTACGCCTACCAGAGAAGAAAAAGGACAAGCTCAAGCCCAAATGGGAGGGTCCCTTCATTATAGATGAATTTCTCACTTGAGGAGCCTATCGCCTTTGCAATGCCTCGGATGATCGCTTGGAGCCAAACCCATGGAACGCCGCCCGGCTCCGAAGATTCTACGCCTAAGTCCGCACTACCTTTTTTCTTGTTCCTTCTTCTCTACTTTTCACTTTTTTCCTTTTTCTTGTTTTTTATACGACTTCCATCTCGTGTTCGGTTAAACCGAACACTTAAGGGGCATACATCCTTAAATGTACATACCCCACAATACCTGGGGGCTTCTTTTCACAGAAGCTTGTTATTATTCTTTTTCGAGCATCAAGCTCACCGTATATATGTGTCGTCTTCTCATATATGTCTTTCCTTCACCATTATATGCACCTTTATGACTTAAGTTTTTGCCAAGCTGGGTTGCCTGGCTCTTGTGCTTATGCCCCGCGTTCCCGCTTGTTCGGTTAGGGCATAAAGGGAGCACCTCTGCGATTGTTACAGCCGGGTTATCCGGATGTGTACCTCAGACGGGTGAAGCCGAAAGCTAGCATTCTTAAGGGAATAAAAGGTCGGCGAACAAAAGATGAACTGCCCTCGTCGCCATACAAGCCCCAACATATAATGTGTACTGTGATTTTTAGCATCACAGCTTAGGCAGGCACAACAACGCATGCTGGCCCAGGGAGAGGAACCCTTAATGGAACTATTCTCCCTGGAAGATGTTTCTTATGATCAAATGTAATATAACATAACTCTCCGAATACAACTTGTCTGTTCAAGCAACTATGACCGGGCTGCCTGGTTTCCGAACATACTTCGGTGTTTCCCAACAGTATAGTATTCGGAAACACTCCAAACCTTGGGTTTCGGAGGTTAAAGCCGAAAGTCTGCCATGACAATCATTTTATAATTCAGCTGGAGATACGTTTGCCGATAAAAGTACATTACTACTTGGACTCGATAACTTCCTCCTCCTCTAGACCATCTAATAGGTTCTCTAGTTTACAATCCTGTTGTGAAAACTTGGCGGCTATCTCTACTTGGTCATACACCAAACTAACAGGATTTTCCTATCCATCTGGTCCCTGAGGCCCGACCCGGGCCATATGATTCGGATCAAGTCCGGTGTACCGCGTTTTCACCATGGCCCAGGCCTCTCGTGCGCCTTCTCGGCATGATGATATCTTCCATAGCCCAAAGCAGCGACGAGCTCCCTTGAATAAATTCACGAGTTCCTCCATACTTCCTGGAGGAGAATCGGCCGGCCATAAAGCCTTAGCAATGTTTCTCATTGCCTTCCGTGCTCGCTCATGCAATTTGGACAGCTCTTGTAGCAGATCTCCTTGAAACCCGGACACCTCTCCTTCGGGACGCCCAGTCAGCACACCTACAGAAACAAACTTGTTAAACTTCGCATTAGGGAAATGTACGAAAGTAAGGTTAAAAGGCATACTGAATATGTCACCTTTCAGCTTTCTGTTCTCTTTCAAGGCGTCCGCAAGTTGGGCTCGTACGTCCTTCAGCTCTTTGGCTTGCTTGGTGTTAGCATCCTGTAGCTTGTTCTTCTCATCCCTGGTCCGTGTTAGTATACGTTGACTAATGGCTTCTTGCCTTTCGGCATGTTGTTTATCCGCCTGCGCGGCCCTTAGTTCCTCTTCCAGCTGATCCGATGATCCTGCCGCTGTAAACGCAACGGTGCTTATGTTAAAACATTGCCGGCACAGAATCGTATTTTCCGGACAGTAGTTGACATTACCAGTCGGTGCCTTCTTGGATTTCTCTAGTTCGGCGGTGACAGCAGTTAGCTGGGTCCGACACTTTTCAAGCTCCGGAGATAGCATGTTGTTATTCTCCGTGAGTACCTAAATTATACAACGATCCTTAAATCAGTTGTGCCAACTACTTCAAGTCTCAGGGTTATTGAATCTACACAAAGCCTTACCTGCATGTCCTTCAAAAGCTGAAGTGTAGCTCCGGCAAGTCCATCTCGAGCAGCCCGGATATATGCGTCTGCAGAGCTGAGGGCGTTGAACGCCTCTTCAGTAAAGCTTGGATCACGCATGGCCTCTTTTCGCCGCCGATGGACCATCGCGCTCTCCACTTCGGAGTTGGTGACGGATACATTATCCGAATCCTCATGGAGGTGATGATCTGGCATGGCACCCGTACCAACCCTAGTACTAGTGGCAAGGTCCGAGGCCGGATTGGCCGATGCATGGCTGGCGAGACCCCCGGATACGGTCCGGTGTACGCTCTTCCTGAAATATAACACAGCGGAGCACATTACAATCCGGCCTATTTGCTGAGTGCAGGTTGAAAATTATACCTCTTCGGTGAACGAGGAGGCTCGATGGTATCGCTGCCCGCCTTTCTTTTTAAAGACTTGCCCTGCGTGAGCGTCGCCTTCTTGGAGGGCGCCTTCGACGTGGTTTGGCGGGATGAGCGCCGCCCCTTTGGAGCATGAGATAGTGCGGTGGGTGAGGCGCAACGGGAAGGCTCTTGTTGAAAAGATGTCTCCTGGGCACTTACGTGGGAGGAGGGGAGAAGGCCGGGATAATCGGCTGTGATGGCCACTTCTGTGCCGCCGTAGCTCGCCTGATAAAGGACCCCCCTCCTTGAGCTCTATGAATATATACAAATCCTCTTCAAATCCGGGATCCAGGTCTCGAATATGGTCCTCCGGCTGCGGAGCGGGGCTATAGATCCCCGCGACAACCTTCCTCCATTCCTGTTAAAAATAGTCGGATTAAGTTCAAATAGGTGCGACTATGGAAGAGAATTGAGTAAGGTTACGGAGCGAAAGCTCACCCAGCTAGGAGGGTTGTACATGGAAAGGCCCTCTCGGCACTTAAGGCGAGTAAAATCTTCTTTCTCTCCTTTATAAAGATCAGCCAACATGGCGGCCAAGGCTGTAAAGTTGTCCGGACCCTTGCGCCCACAGCGTGATGTGTCATCTTCCCCGTTGTAGTGCCACATGGGGAGTCCTCTGGATTTGAGTGGCCGAACGCCTCGCGTTATTGAAATCGCCATTACCTCAATCATGGATAGTCCGGATTGGGTGAGTATCTTTATCTTGCTCATTAACTTCTTAATCTCCGCACTGTCCTCCTCTTCGAGGCTACGGGGATAGCTGTGGCGTTTCTTTAAAGGAGTATTACAAAATTTGGGTAGGCCCCGCCGGATGGGGTCTGGGAGAACAACGTCTTCAATATAAAACCACTCTGAGGGCCACTCTTCGGATGCCTTCTTCGGAGTGCCGGACAGGTATCCTGTCCCGGCTATACGCCATACTTCGGCACCGCCCACCTCGAATATAGATCCGTTTTGGGAGCGGGGGACGAGGCAAAAAAGTTTCCTCCATAACTCAAAATGGGCCTCGCAGCCTAGGAACAGCTCACAAAGAGCGACGAAGCCCGCGATGTGCAGAATGGAGCCCGGCGTGAGATTGTGCAGCTAGAGGCCGTAGTACTCCAGGAGACCTCGGAGGAAAGGGTGGATTGGAAATCCAACGCCTCTTAAAAGGAAGGAAACGAAGCACACTCGCTCCCCTTCGGAAGGTTTGGGGAAATTTTCCGCCAAGGCTTTTGTTGAGGATATAGACCTGGGAGTCACCCGCCAGGAGGGCCGGGTTACTCTAAGGGTCATTGCCAGAAGCCCGGAGCTAAGTTTCAAGATAATGGGCCAGAGATGGGCTGAGACCCGGCGATGGCTTAAGGCCCGTAGTACAATCTTTATTGTTATAGTAGACTTGTAGTGTAAGGCAAGTATTGTTTAGAGTCTGAGCCGGACACTCTTATGAGCCGGCCGGGACTCTAAGGGCCACTGGGCGTCAGCCTCCCTATATAAAGGGATGACCCGGCAGCGGTTTAGGGGCGACAACAACCTCATCGAGAACCGGGCATAGCTGTTTAGCTCCCTGGCGATCGTAACCCTAATCAATAACACCCTGAACTGGACGTAGGCTTTTACCTTCATCGTAAGGGGCCGAACCAGTATAAACCCTCGTGTTTCTTGTCCCGCATAACCCCTTCAAGCTTCCTAGTTGCGATGGCTCCACGACTAAGTCCTAGCTCAAGGACATCTGCCGTGACAATTCCACGACAGTTGGCGCCCACCGTGGGGCTGGCGCACGGTGGATTTGAGTTCTTGAAGGGCAGCTTCGAGGGGCTCAAGGGATACGCTGTGGGCCGGATGACCAAGAGTCGTCGCGGCAAGCTCTACATCGACGATGCGGACTGGGGCCCCGACGCCGGCTCAGTGGAGTACGGGTACCGGGTCCCCTTCGGTGGAATTCATGTCTTCATCGGCAAGATTGGAGAGCCGGGCCCCGAGCCGGATCTCCCCGCCGGTCTCATCGAAACAGCTCAGCGCGCACGACCCACCCGGGCCCGGCCTGCCTTAAAGCGCGCTTTTGTGGGATGCATCCACGGAGGGCCCTCTGATCCATCTGGGTCTGGGGATGAGGCGGCCGCCGGCTCTGACGGCGAGTCGGCCGCTGATGAGTCAAACTCGTTGTACCAACTTCAAGATGGCAGGCTCATGAATTATTCCGATGGCAACAGTATTCCGGACCTTTTTGAGCTGCCAAGTCAGGTTGGAGTTTTTATGGCTGGTGCACAGCCTGTTCGGAACCCCGCTGCTGGATCGGGAAACCCGGTGCCTTCTCCGGCTCAGGTGCTGATGGATCTCACGGACAAGATGACGGCCCTGTTGACCGCCACGGTTGACCCGGCGGATCAAGCCCAGCATGATGCGGAGGTGGCACAGTTGAAACTAGATTTGATAAAAGCTAAAGAGGATCTTGCAGCAGAAGGAATCAGGCTGGCTGCGGAGCGGGCGGCTCTCGATGCCCAGACTCAGCTGATTCAGGCGCAGTCCTTCCAATTCACGATGGATCAGAACGCGGCCAATGAGGTCGTGAGAAGGAGGCATCAAAAGGCTAAATCTTGACTTCCGCCAGTCTACGATCCGCGAAACCACTTCAACACGCCAGGTGCAGGGTCCAGTCACCCGCCTGGGGTCGTAGCACCCGGGTCTGGACCCCTTGTTCAACCACGAATGATGGGGCCTCCCCAGGGGCCCCCCGCCCCGCCTCAGTATGTGCCAATACCCCCGGGCCATTATAATAACCCGCTAGAGAACATGGTCGCCGCAGCGGCACGGCTGGCGGCTCTGCCCGTTGATGGCGACTCTCCGACGGCTATTGAGACCCGCCGGGTCAGAGAACTCCTCCAGACAGCGCTGGCGCAGCAAGAGGCGTACTCCTACAGCCGGGATAGGATCCATTCAACCCCTTGTCCAAGGCAGAGCCCGAGTTACAGCCGGCACATGGTCTCGGCGACCGGCTCAAGTAATGTCCGACGCCATGACCCGCCCCCTGGTCATGGCCCGGCTCATAATGGAGCCTTCTACGTAGCAGACCAAGCACGCCAGGAGGCGCAACTGGTGGCAGCTCTTCATGTCATACCAGACTGGACAATGCCATATCTGGCTTATATAACCCGGGGAGAATTACCTGAAGAGGAAATTCTGGCCAGGCAAATAACCCGGCGGGCTAAGTCGATGATTGTTATCGATGGCGAGTTGTATCATCGCAGTGTTTCAGGGACATTTCAGCGTTGTATCTCCCCTAAGGAAGGTCAAGAAATCTTGTGTGAGATTCATGAAGGGGATTGTGGCCATCATGCCGGTTCAAAATCTCTTGTGGCCAAGGCTTTCCGTCATGGTTTTTACTGGCTGACGGCTCACGCTGATGCAGAGGACTTGGTCAGTAAATGTGATGGCTGCCAAAGGTTCTCACGACGGGCTCATGTGCCGGCTCAGGAGTTGAGGATGATTCCAATCGCCTGGCCCTTTGCGGTCTGGGGGCTTGATATGGTTGGGCCTTTTAAACGGTCCAAGGATAAGAAGACCCACCTCTTGGTGGCAGTGGACAAATTCACGAAGTGGGTGGAAGCTGAGCCAGTTAGCAAGTGTGATGTAGCCACGGCGGTTCAATTTATGAAAAAGGTGATCTTCCGCTTCGGCTTTCCGCACAGCATCATAACAGACAATGGCACTAATCTGTCCAAACGCGCTATGGAGGAGTTTTGTCAACGAGAGCATATCCGGCTCGATGTTTCTTCAGTAGCTCATCCTCAGTCTAATGGTCAAGCTGAGAGAGCTAACCAGGAGATTCTGAAGGGCATCAAACCCCGGCTTTTGGTCCCTTTGCAACGGACGCCGGGTTGTTGGGTGGAGGAATTGCCCTCCGTCTTATGGAGCATCAACACTACTCCCAACAGGTCTACAGGCTTCACGCCTTTCTTCATGGTTTATGGAGCAGAAGCGGTTCTCCCCAGCGACATCCGTCATGATTCACCTCGTGTGGCGGCTTATGTTGAGACGGATAATGGACAGGCGCGCCAAGATGCTCTGGACTTGTTGGACGAACAGCGTGATGTGGCAGCCGCCCGTTCAGCGATTTCCCAACAAGACCTGCGCCGTTATCATAGCCGCCGGGTCAAGTCACGGGTTTTTCAGGAAGGCGACCTGGTGCTCCGGCTCATCCAGGATCAAACAGATGCACACAAGTTATCCCCACCTTGGGAAGGGCCTTTTGTGGTCAGTAAGAACTTGCACAACGGGTCATATTACCTCATTGATATCCGGGAGCATAAAGACTCGCGTAAATCTGAGGAGGAGACCCGTCGGCCGTGGAACATAGCTCAGCTTCGGCCTTACTACACTTGAGCTACCGGCTCTTGTGGTGTATATATTTATCTCAGCCATGTATATATTATGATAAGCAATAAAGCAGGACCTCTGTCCTTTTTTCTCCTCCCAATATACGTGTCATACTAATTTGAAAGGAGGATCCGGCTTATGATCGCATTCGAGTCTAGCCATAAGCAGTAAGATCACTTGGGGGCTTCCTGTTCAAACATGGGTCGTATTCGAACCAAAGAGAACATAGCTGTCGATACCCATTTGATTGGCAAAGTGCCGAGCTCATTGGGAGGTTGCCTTTGGTCATATTTGAATCATAGTGTAACCCCTCTGAGAACCGACATGGATCGTATTCGAATCAGCGTCGTTAAACAATTTTCAGAATCACTTGGGGGCTTCCTGTTCAAACATGGGTCGTATTCGAACCCAAGAGAACATAGCTGTCGGTACCCTCTTGATTGGCATCGCCACACCCACTGGGGGCTATATGATCGTATCCGAATCTTGGCTTAAACCCCTTTCGGGCCGGGTCTCTGGTCGTATTCGAACTGGAAGCCCCTAAGTTCCGATTTATCGCAAAGTCTACTCTGATTATGACAACGTGTGCATGGCCGGGTTTCACTTGCCGGCTTAATTTTGGTTTATCTTGTTAGTTGAACATACTGGATGTTATCAAGACAAGTCCATTAGAGTTAAGATACCAACCATGCTACCGGGTTATTTAATCCGGAGGGTGGTAAGCCGTCTTGAGACTTGTGATTTACCTTTCTATGCAGATGCTTGAAGGTACTTTTTTAAAGGATGAGAAGCATGAAGGATAAATATGACCCGGAGGAGCATCAAAAGAATGACTTCAAAGGTTTTCAGCATTCATTACGTGCACGATGGCACGGCGGAGATAAATTGTTGCACTTATTCTATTACAAAAATCTTTCAAAGTTTCAAGGGTGGAGTGTTGTTTGGTGAGCCGCTAGCCGGTTTATGACGCCTGCTGAGTTGAAGTCCCCGGCTCGTCTTCTGCTCTGACTGATCCCAAGACTTCGAAGGTTGATGACTTCCAGTCGATGCCGCTGAGAGCCTCGAACTGGGCTTCTTCGTCAATTAACCCGGTCGGGTCAATTTCGGGGGCGAAGGTGTGCTGGCGAGCCGGAGGAATCAGACTGAGAGCTTCATAGCGAGGGGTTGGAATTCTCTGATTCTCCGCGTTGTACCCCGGCTGATACTTGGTTAAGTCGGTGTCGTTCCCGATGATGGTGGCCACCGGGCGTACAACCTTCACGCATGCCGCGAAATCCTTCTGGTCGAAGGCTGAGCCGTCTTCCTTCAGGCTCGGGTAACCCAGGGCGATGTCTGCCGGGTCTAGCTCCGGCAGGAATGCCTTGGCCCGGCTCAGCGCGGCAATTGCTCCGGATCTTGCGGAGGCTCGGCGTAGCTCCTGGATCCGTTGTGGCAGAACAGCAAGCCGGCGCAGGACTTCGGCCAGATGGGTCGGCACCTCATTGGATAGGGCCACCACAGCTAAGGCGCGCTGTGACCCGGTGTAGAGTTGTTCCACCAGGGTGTACACGGCCTTTAACTTGGTGACCACGCTCTGGTTCAGATTGGCACTCCTGGGACCTGTTTAAATAAAGATCAGGTAAGCCGGTGACAAGGATGAATTATAACATATACAGACTTGATGAAAGCCGGCGAGGTGACTTACCAAAGATAGCAGCTACCATCTGGGAAACCTGGCGCTTTAGGCTGGAGAGCTCAGCGGTTTTTTCATTGAGGGCCTTCTCCGCCTGTTCTGCCCGGGTCACCAGTGCGGCTTTCTCCTTAGCCCAGGCCTTCCGCTCAGCGTCGAATTCCGTCTTCAATTTCTCCTGAGCGGCAATGCTGGAGACAAACTTGGCATTCGCTTTCCGGGTCTCCATCTCTTGAGTTTTTAACCAGCTCTTGAGACCCGCAAGGTCCGACTCAAATTTCTTGCCAGTAGCCTGCATATATTTCCGGGTTATTAAACAGTCATTGTATAAGTCCCAAGCACTTTCCAAGCAAAGACACTTGGCACTTGGGGGCTAATGCATATTGAACGTGTTTATCTATGTACTGCCGGTTCAATTAAGTAAGCCGGACTCTAAGTCTATAATATATGCCAATTATAAGTTATAGACTTGGGGGCTAGCAGGATGAGGATCACTATGCGGAAAGTAAGAAGACAACAGAAGGTTACCTCAGATTTCTGTTGGATCTGGTTGACCATGGCGATCTCGGCGTCTCGGCTCTTGTGAACCTGGCTGATGTAGCCTGAGACAAGCTCTTCAATGCTTAAATCGGCGTAGCCCGAGAGATCCAGATTCGCCCGGTGGGGTCGCAGCAGCTCCCCCTTCGCAGAGCATTGGGCCAGTGCGGTCGGCCTCCCCGGCTCAACATACTCCGTCCGGGTAATTACCACGTCCGGGTCGTTAGCCGGTGGGGTTGAGCCGGAGGCCTCCGGATTAGCTGACGCTTCGGTCGTTGTCTTGGTGGTCGGGGCAGGGGCTTCAGGCGCCGTATCCATGGGAATGGTGGCCTCGGAGGCGGCTGGTGGATCTTGAGCCGTCGTCTCCGGCTCAGGCAAGTCCGGCACTCCGGCTGACCTGGTCTTCTTTGTTCTTTTGGTGAGCTTTGCCTGGGCACTGAAAAGACAGAAGTGTTAGGTATACAAAAAGTAAGTACAGACAGATAATGTAAGGAGATTGTTATTACCCGGGTGCAGTCTTGAAGGCCGGCAAATTTGACTGCATGGAGTCACCCGAAGAGGGGGAGGTCTCCTGGTAATTGGAGTCAGAAGAGTTGAGTGGCTGGCGGATGACACCCGCCAACGGATGAAAAGGGTACAGGTGAGAAAAAACCTCAGTGCGGCGTTTCCTTGTCGCGACGGGTAACCCGGCGAAGAGGTCGGTGTCCTTGCGGGCCCGGGTGAGACGCCGGCTTTCGTGAACCTACTGCTTCAAAAGAAATTGAGGGTCTTGATGAGCTAATGGATGAGAAAAGCTTACTTTCCGGGTTACCCTTCGGACTTTCAGCTGTGGCAAAGGCTCCGAGTCGGAGGGGAGTAATGTTACCTCTTCAATCACCGGGTTACTGGCGCCGGTGTCATCCTGTCAATAAGCAAAATGATGGTAAAGTGGACAGCAGCAAACAATAAATACGGCAAGAGTTTAAAGGTTTAAGGGTTACCTCTGACTCGGAGCTATCGCTTAATTGCAGCAGCTCCGGAGCAGTGGGTCTGTTTCCCTTTTTGCGAGGGGCGGCTCTCTTGGCGGCTTTCTTCGCCTTCCTGGCTTTCTTGGCCGCCTCATGGTCATATTTGACCCGCCAGAATTTATCATCAGTCTGAGAAATACAGTAATGAGTTCTTAGTAAGATGACAGGTAAAAAAAATGGAAAGGTTAAAGTCAGCGGCTTACCGCTGGAGCTGGATTGGTCTTGCAGAATGGGGCTAGCCCGCTTTTTCCACAGTCTGCCAGGCTCTCGTTTAATAGAGCCTTGGTCTCTTCTTCGGCAACATCTTCTGGAAGGTCGTTGCGACTGTGCCTCTGCGGGTCATCCTTTCGCCCGGTGTACTCACACATTAAGCCGGGGCGGCGGCTCAATGGGATCACCCGCCATGAGATCCAGACCCGGACCAGGTCTATTCCGTTCAGACCGTTGCCTAGCAGGGCCTTGATCTTATTGATCGTTGGAAGCAGAGGCTGGCGTTCCGCGGCAGTCAGCTTGTCGGATAGCGGATGAGTCGGCTCCAGGCGTGTTGGGCGAAAGCCGGGCAGCGGGCTCTCATCAGCCGGGGACGTGTCTTGGCAGTAGAACCAAGTCATGTTCCAGTCTTTGGGGTGACTTGGCGGTTCTGCGTAAGGAAATAGACAGTCCCTGCGCCGTTGGATAGAGATGCCGCCTAGTTCTAGACTTGGACCGTTTGCGCACTCGGTTTGGCGGTTCAAATAAAACAGCTCTCTGAAGAGCAGCAGACTCGGGTCTTCTCCAAGATATACTTCACAAAAAACTTGGAAGTTGCAGATGTTGGATATGGAATTGGGTCCTATATCCTGAGGCCGAAGGTCAAAGAAGTTGAGCACGTCCCGGAAGAATTTTGAGCTGGGCGGTGCGAAGCCCCGGCTCATATGGTCTGCAAAGATCACTACCTCCCCGTCCCTCGGCTGAGGTCTTTCTTCGGACGGGTCAGGGGCACGGTAGGACATCACTTCCTTCCTGGGCAGATATCTGGACTTAACGAAGTTGGCTAGGGTCTCATCGGTGACGTTGGATCTCATCCAGTTGCAAGTGATGGGAGCTTTGGGAGGCATGGTGACGGTTGGTGATCTATGATAAAGAGGAAAGTGTCCGGGTTAATTATAAGCCGGAGTTTATCATTCAAACTACAATGACGGCTTATGAAGGGGACTAATGGTATGTATTGATATGGTGGGCCATCTAAGCCGTCGGGGTATTCAGGATGAGTTGGTCATCTACGGCTTACTGCGGTTAAGTCGGAAGATACTGCAGAGCATGGTTCTCTTTAAACCGGAAAGTTCTATGGCGCGTGTTTTCTTTAAGTCGGAAATATAAGCCGCCAAGATTCAGGGGCTGCAGTTTTTACTAAGTGTGGTAAAACAGATTTCATATATTATAGTAACTTTTTCGGATCAAAATGGTCGGGCAAGATGAAAATTTTCTAGACCTAAAGAAACAGAAACAGGAGAAGTTCTTAAGGTGGAACAGGGTTTTTAAGCAGTAAAAAGAGGATTTTTTGCAGATGGAATGGGTCTCAAACTTCTACCGCGGTGGTTCTACGCGAGGTTAAAGATCAACTAACTACAGTGGCAACAAGAACTACCGAGTCTGTGGGCAATGGTGATGAACACGAAGAACTGAAAGAACCCTACCGCAGATCTGTTCTAGCAAGGCAGAGAAGACTCACCGGAGTTGAGGAAGAGCGAAGGTCGCCGCCGTTATCTGATCCGGGTCAGGGTGATGCAGCGGCCGGTTCGATGAAGAACAGGGGCGCGACGGCGGCGGCGGCAGAAGCTCGGGCAGAGGAACGACAGCGCGAGGAAGAAGAAGGAGAGTGTGAGAAGAGAGTGCCGGGCCGGCCTATTTATAAGGCAAGTCATAAGTGGGCGCGATATTCAAGGAGACCACGGCGTGGTTATCTCCCCCTCACGGCGCCTCGATTTTCGGAAAGGCAGTAACAGCAGAGATCCGTTGCGGATCTGGCGGCGTAAAAAACGGACTTAATGGAGGATGACGTCACGGCGGATTATCCGGAGTCCGGAGAACGACGTCACACCGGGTTACGGCCTTCACACGAACGGTAAGCCGGAGATTTTTTCTGTCGGCAGAGTTGAAGATTGACACGAGCCGGCTCAAGTCAATCTGGGGCCTAATGTTGAGGATATAGACCTGGGAGTCACCCGCCAGGAGGGCTGGGTTACTCTAAGGGTCATTGCCAGAAGCCCGGAGCTAAGTTTCAAGATAATGGGCCAGAGATGGGCTGAGACCCGGCGATGGCTTAAGGCCCGTAGTACAATCTTTATTGTTATAGTAGACTTGTAGTGTAAGGCAAGTATTGTTTAGAGTCTGAGCCGGACACTCTTATGAGCCGGCCGGGACTCTAAGGGCCACTGGGCGTCAGCCTCCCTATATAAAGGGACGACCCGACAGCGGTTTAGGGGCGACAACAACCTCATCGAGAACCGGGCATAGCTGTTTAGCTCCCTGGCGATCGTAACCCTAATCAATAACACCCCGAACTAGACGTAGGCTTTTACCTTCATCGTAAGGGGCCGAACCAGTATAAACCCTCGTGTTTCTTGTCCCGCATAACCCCTTCAAGCTTCCTAGTTGCGATGGCTCCACGACTAAGTCCTAGCTCAAGGACATCTGCCGTGACAATTCCACGACAGCTTTGCCATTTATGGAAGTTAATCCTGCCCGGACGGGAACCAGGTCCGTGGGAGGAAGATATCCCTGCACCTGGAGCTTGGTTAGTTGGGCGTGGGAGACCGAGCAGCTCTCCCAATCGCCTTTTTGAGGGCCGTGAGGGCGTGAGGAAGAACTGGGAGCGCCAACCATGTTTGCGCGGTTCTCTATGGCCAGCTCCAAGGATTTTTCGCCTGGTTGGGAATGGCATCTGAGATCCAATCTCCTTAACTAGACGCCTTCCATATGCCGTCAGGGTGTTATCTATAAAAACACTTGGACCCTTCGTATTCATCTGATCTGACACGTGGAAGCCGAGGCGAAGGTAGCGCATAAGCCAAAGGATACGATGTTTAATGTGAAGTCGAGGCTGTCCGGAGTATCACGGAGGACCCACCTAACAGAACCGAAGATATAAAAGCCGGATAGTGCGTCATCAGTGAAAATTCGAATACAGTTCTTTTGTTCAAATTGCTTTGGAGTATTCGGAGGAGGAACCCGCCTTGCAATGCCGAAGACGATCTGCACGCCGGACACGTCGTCATTGAAGCATGGTTCGGGGGCTACTGAGGTAGTCCTGGACTAGGGGGTCCATGGGCGTTCGGGCTGTGTGATGTGGTCCGGATTGATGGGTCGTGAAGATACAAGATCGAGGACCTTCTCCTGTGTCCGGATGGGACTCTCCTTTGCGTGGATGGCAAGCTCGACGTCTGGATGTATGGTTTCCTTCCCCTGTAAACCGACCTTGGACAACCCTAGCCCCCTCCAGTGTCTATATAAACCGGAGGGTTTAGTCCGTAGAGGCAATCATAATCATACATGCTAGACATCTAGGGTTTAGCCATTACGATCTCGGGGTAGATCACTCTTGTAACCTCCATACTCATCAAAGTCAATCAAGCAGGAAGTAGTGTATTACCTCCATTAAGAGGGCCTGAACCTGGGTAAACATCGTGTCCCTTGCCTCCTGTTACCTTTGATCCTTAGACGCACAATTCGGGACCCCCTACCCGAGATCTGCCGGTTTTGACACCGGAAGGGGGGATGGGAGCGAACAGGGCGGCAGTTGCGCCCACCCCATTGCCTTCTTCGATCTGCATGATGCCGACGCGCTCCGTGACCGCTGACAGCTGGAAACCAGCTGTGGCCACGGCAGGGGTGTTGATGCAGGGCAGCAGGCAGGGGATCATCTCAGGGCTTGCAGGGTCGTGAGGCGCGGGGGATTGGGTGGGGTGGTGATCGCCCACCGTTTTTGAAGGCTAACGGATACTGCAGCGCCTCGATCATGGCGTTCTCCATCTCTAGCTGCATGCAGTCCGTGCACGGAGGGGGGGGGGGAGAGCGTGCGGCCTGAGTCGGAGAAGCTGAAGAAGTGGGCCACCGGGTCTTCTGTACCAGCATCGGGAGGTGGGGTGGCAGGGCGGAGGGGCAGCAGTGATGTCGCACGCAGAGGAGGCAGAGCATCTTCAGTGGCCACCCTGGCCTGGCCGTGGCCCTGCTTCCCGTGGCCCTCCTTGGCGTGGCACTCGCGGCCAAGCAGGCGGTCTTTCCAGGAGCGCCCCGAGCCGCCGCTGTTGTCGCTGTCTTCGTGGTCGCCCCTTGAGGCCCCGAGGATGGGGCCTCCACAGTCCGCTGTCGGGGCGCGCTGGCTTGAGCGGCGGCCCGGGCCTTGGCCATCTTCGACGCGTGCCACCCACGTACCAGGCTCGATACGTGGCATGGGGCGGTTGTCGTCGTCGGAGGAGGAGGGGAGCCTGCTCTGGCCGGAGTGCGACGATCGGGGCGAGTGCAGGGTCTAGTCCTCCACCAGATCGACGTGCACCAGGAGGTCGTAGCGGTGCACACCTGGTGGCGGGGGGACGCGATGGTCGAGTGGAGCAAAGCCGATCACCTCATCGACGCGGCTGGCGCCGTGCTTGAGCACCCAGAGCGCGCGCCTCGTCAAAATGTGGGCCACGTCCCAGACCAAGAGCTCGCAGGCAAAGTGCTTGGTGTGCCCCCGCTCCAGCGTGCGCGAGTCCAGGTGGTCGATGCGACCGAAGTCGCCGAAAGCCTCCTCTGCCCCCGCCAGGGACTGATGTCTCTTGAAGCTACGTCGGTATTTCCCCAAAGAGGAAGGGATGATGTAGCACAATGGGGCTAGGTATTTCCCTCAGATATGAAACCAAGGTTATCGAACCAGTAGGAGAACCAAGCAACACAACGTAAACAGCCCCGATAACAAATCCTCACAACCCGACGTGTTAAAGGGGTTGTCAATCCCTTCCGGGGTACGGCGCCTCGAGATTGGGAAACGGACGTGAGATAAATTGTAGTAGATTGATAGATCAAACGCCAAATAAAATAAATAAAAATAAAATGCAGCAAGGTATTTTTTTGTATTTTTGGTTTAATAGATCTAAAAATAAATGCAAGAGAAAAGTAGATCGCAAAGGCAAATAATATGAGAAAGAAGACCCGGGGGCCGTAGGTTTCACTAGTGGGTTCTCTCGAGAAAAATAGCAAACGGTGGGTGAACAAATTACTGTTGGGCAATTGATAGAACTTCAAATAATCATGATGATATCCAAGCAATGATCATTATATAGGCATCTCGTCCAAGATTAGTAGACCGACTCCTGCCTGCATCTACTACTATTACTCCACACATCGACCGCTATCCAACATTTATCTAGTGGATTAAGTTCATGGAGAAATGGAGTAATGCAATAAGAACAATAACATGATGTAGACAAGATCTATCTATGTAGAGATAGACCCCCATCGTTTTATCCTTAGTAGCAACGATACATACGTGTTGTTTCCCCTTCTGTCACTGGGATCAGGCACCGTAAGATCGAACCCCTTACAAAGCACCTCTTCCCATTGCAAGATAAATAGATCAAGATGGCCCAAAAAACCCAAATATCGGAGAAGAAATACAAGGCTATAAGCTATCATGCATATAAGAGATCAAAGAAACTCAAATAACTTTCATGGATATAAAAAGATAGATCTGATCATAAACTCAAAGTTCATTGATCCCAAAAAACATACCGCAAAAGAGTTACGCCATATGGATCTCCAAGAGACCATTGTATTGAGAATTCAGTGAGAGAGAGGAAGCCATCTAGCTACTAACTACAGACCCAAAGGTCTACAAAGAACTAACGCATCATCGGAGAGGCACCAATGGAGGTGGTGAACCCCATCAGAGATGGTGTCTAGATTGGATCTGGTGGTTCTGGACTCTACGGCGGCTGGATGAATATTTCGTCGACTCCCCTAGGGTTTTTGGGAATATTGGGGTATTTATAGAGCAAAGAGGTGGTCCGGGGGGCACCCGAGGTGGGCATAACCCACCAGGGCGTGTCTGGGCCTCCTGGCGCGCCCTGGTGGGTTGTGCCCCCCTCGGGGCTCCCCCCAAGCGCAGCCAGGGCCCATTACATTCCTTCTGGTCCATAAAAAATCTCCCTGGAGTTTCGTTGCATTTGGACTCTGTCTGCTATTGATTTCATGCGATGTAAAAAAACATGCAGAAAACAACAACTGACACTTGGCACTATGTTAATAGGTTAGTACCAAAAAATGATATAAAATGACTATAAAATGATTATAAAACATCCAAGATTGATAATATAACAACATTGAACAATCAAAAATTATAGATACGTTGGAGACGTATCAGCATCCCCAAGCTTAACTCCTACTCGTCCTTGAGTAGGTAAGTGATAAAAACAGAATTTTTGATGTGGAATGCTGCCTAACATGTCATATCATATTCTTTTCTTTATAGCATGGAATTGGACTTTTATGTGATTCAAAGCAATAGTCTAGTTTTGACATAATAATTTAGATACTCAAGCATATCAACAAGCAACCATGTCTTTCAAAATATCAACGCTAAAATAAGTTATCCCTAGCCCATCATGCTCAACCATTGATCCATTCATGAAACACACTCGAATATTAGCTACACCCAATACTTAAGTACGATCATATTGCCTCCTAGTTGGTGCTTTTATAAGAGAAGATGGAGACTCAAAATAAAAATTGCATACAGTAAAAGAAAGGCCCTTCGCAGAGGGAAGTAGGGATTTGTAGAGGTGCTAGAGCTCAAAACGAAAAATTAGAGATAAAGCATTTTGGGAGCTGTATCCATCCCACCAACGAAAACGACTTAGAGTTCCCAACACTTTCCATGCTAGATATATCATAAGCGGTTCCCAAACAGAAAATAAAGTTTATTCCTTTTTCCACCATACTTTCACTTTCCATGGCTAGCTGTATCCACGGTTGCCCTCCATACCAACACTTTCCAAGGAATTTATTATTTGACAACATAAATTAAATTCATTTTTGCATTTCGGGAATGGGCATCCCTAAAACCTTTGCCTTACTCTCGTGCAATGACAAGTGAATAAACATTCATCGTGAGAATAACACATCCAACATGGAAAATATTAGCCACCCCTCACCGCTCCGCGAGCAAAACAAACAAACGAAAGAGAAGTTTATTTTGAAAATTAGAGATGGCACATGCAAATTTGCTTAGAACGGCAAAAGAATACTGCATATAGGTAGATATAGTGGACTCATGTGGCAAAACCGGTTTAAAGGATTTTGGATGCACGAGTAGAGATCATACTTGGTGCAAAATGAAGGCTAGCAAAAGATTGAGAAGCGACTGTCAGTGTCAAAACCGGTAGATCTCGGGTAGGGGGTCCCTGTCGGTGTCAAAACTGGCGGATCTCGGGTAGGGGGTCCTGAACTGTGCGTCTAAGGTCGATGGTAACAGGAGACAGGGGACACAATGTTTACCCAGGTTCCAGCCCTCTCTATGGAGGTAATACCCTACTTCCTGCTTGATTGATCTTGATGAATATGAGTATTACAAGAGTTGATCTACCTCGAGATCGTAATGGCTAAACCCTAAAAGTCTAGCCTGCATGACTATGGTAATGAGTCCTTCTCCTCCGGACTAAGTCCTCCGGTTTATATAGACACCGGGAGGATCTAGGGTTACACAAGGTCGGTTACAAAGAAAGGAATCTACACATTTGATCACCAAGCTTGCCTTCCACGCCAAGGAGAGTCCCATCCGGACACGGGTGCAGTCTTCGGTCTTCGTATCTTCGCAGCCCATCAGTCCGGCCCATGGCTAACAGGCCGGACGCCCGAGGACCCCTTAGTCCAGGACTCCCTCAGTAGCCCCTGAACCTAACTTCAATGACAAGGTATCCAACGCATAGATCTGTCTTCGGCATTGCAAGGCGGGTTCCTCCTTCCGAACTCCAAGATAGTCTTCGGACATAATGATCGTGTCCGGACGTAACACACACACCACACACAACCGTAGAGAATATAATATTCCATGAGTCCAATCCGCTGACAACTTTTTGCAACATGACATCACGTCCGCCCGGTCATAATTTTGAACCGTTTTTCGTCTGCCGCTACACGTTTCAAGACGCGGTTGCCATTAGCACGTCTTGTCGAAGCAGAGATCGTGTCCCCTCATTGCGGGATTCTCATCAATACGGGCGTGGGTAACCCAACCGTGCCGTTTACACATCCCTTGGGAATAGGCGAGTTTTAAGGCGAGTGGGGAGGCATTCGATATTTACTGCCTTTATAAGGAGATAAAGATTCCCTTTCTTCACCCACGCCTTCTCTTCCTCTCTGTCCTTCCATTCTCGAGCTCCAGCGCCCAAGTTCCCATGTTCTTTTCCATTCCGAGCAAACACCCAACCATGTCCGGATCCGGAGGTCAGGGCAAGTGGATGGCCTCCTCCGTCAAGGAAAAGGACATCGCCGAGCTTCGTGAGGCCGGGTATCTGGCGAAAGAGATAACCCACCGGCTCCCGGCCAAGGGACAAGTCGTCCCCACACCAAAACCCAACGAGAGGGTGGTGTTCCTCCCTCATTTCGTCCGCGGGCTAGGGTTTCCACTCCACCCTTTCGTCCGCGGGCTGATGTTCTATTACGGGCTAGATTTCCATACTAGCCCCGAACTCCTTCCTCAACATCTCAACATTCATTGTCGTGTGTGAGGCTTTCCTCCGCATCCAGCCCCACTTTGGACTATGGCTCAAAATCTTCAACGTGAAGCCGAAGGTGGTGGATGGTCAACACGCGGATTGCGGGGGAGCCATGGTGAGCAAGATGCCCAATGTCACATGGCCCCAAGGCACGTTCGTGGAGACTGTCAAGGAGTGGCAGAAGCTGTGGTTTTATATCACAGAGCCATGCGGTGCCACTTGGGCCGCCGCTCCCGAATTTAAGTCCAGGGCTCCAATGCAGCTGACCTCCTGGATGGAGAAATGCCCAAATTGGTCTTCATCGGATGAGCTGATGGCGTTGTAGACGCACATTCAAAGCATGGTGAACAAGAACATCAAGCTCGTCGATGTGATCCAGGTTATGCTAGTTCACCAGATCCTCCCTTGCCAACGCCGAACTTCCCCTTTATGGGAATTCGATCTGGAGAAGCACCAGACCTTGTGAGGCTCTTCGGCACCACTCACGAAGATGCCTGGAAGCCGCTCTTCAAAGGCGATGAGAAGCCGCCGGCCATTGACTCGGATCGTGGGCACGATCTTGCCCACCCCGCCAGCGCGGTAAGTCCTCCACATCTCAAGGCGTGCCCTCTACCTGTTTGTCCAAGGAGGGTAACTGAACTTTGCTAATTTATCATTTCAGGAATGGACGGAGAAAGCGGAGCGAATTCATAGTTCGGCTCCGCTGCTCGAAGAGCCAGTCATCCCGCTCCTGGCGAAGATGCTGGTCCCGACGCCCTATCAGCCACCGGAGAAGAAGGCCAAGAAGAAGGCCAAGGGGGGCCGGGGTGGCCTCCGCCCCAAAGGCACTTCAGACATGATGTCCGAAGATAAGACTCACTCCTCTGCCACCGAAGATGATGACAAGGAGGAGGAGGAAAGCAACCCTCCCCCTGATGGGGGGAGGAAGAAGAGGGCAGCCTCCACAAATCTGGAGGCGGAGGTGCCCAAGAAGGGGAAAGGCTCCCTCGCGGATAAAACCGCGTGGGACATCGACCGCAGTCCGGAGCGACCCTCGCGGAGCAAGCCCCTGGTTGCGTCGTAAGTACTGACAGACTCGTACCCGCCCGTGTATCCGGCCTTTCCTCCTTATTGTATTAACATGGTTAGTTATGCTATTGCAGTCCGGCCCACGACAGCTTCCTGCGAACCTCGTCGGGAGGTTCGCTGGATTGAAAGGCGATGGCCCGCGAGTCACCGCCGGCCGTTCACTCTCCCCCGGCCAGGGGCGACATCGAGGTGTTGTCCCGAAGGACCCTTCCTGGCCGGGGAGAGGTTCCGGAGGTCGTCAGGGCGGCGCCAGAGATCAAGACCTCGGCCGCCGGACACATGGGGGAACAGATCCCCATGGGGACTGATGATGGGGGCCAGGTTCAATTCGACCCCAAACCGAATACGATTTCAGAGACCCACAAGGCTCCGGAATCCGGCAAGTAGCCTCCCTCGAAAGAAGGAGGCGCACCCATCCCGCGGGTGACCTCTGTCCAACCAGACAGACGGGACAATCTGCTGGAAGCGCTACGAGGCGCTTCCATTGTGGATGAACATCGTATCCTTATGGGTATGGTGATTGAGAAGGTTCAGTCCGTCAAAAGCGGACTGACCGAAGCCTGCAGCGGCCTACTGACATGTTTTGAGGTAAGCGACGCAAAAGAGAAAATCCCAATATAGACAGTAACCCCTGAGACACTGTCCGGTGTTCGGAAAGAAAAGCCAGACAGAGGATCAATTAATTTTCGTAGGGAACTAACTAAATGTGTCTTATAAGCAGGTGTCGTTGTTCGCCACGACCTCACATGCTGCCGAAGTCTCCGGACTAAAGCAAAAGCTAGAGCGGGCCGAGGGAGAGCTCAGCCAAGCGAGGAAGCAGCTGGAAGAGCAGCAAGGTATGCAATGACTTGCTATATATTCGGAAAGAATAAATGTTGTGTATTGACTGTGATGCCATGATTTATGTAGGAGCGACGACCGAGGTTGAGGCCCTAAAAAAGGCCCTGGCCGAAGCCGAGGAGAAAGCTGCCAAGGAGCAAGCCGCCCGCAAAAAGCTCAAAGCCATGCTCAACGAGGTCCAGCAAGAGCTCCTGGACGCGGTGAAAAAGTGCGATGCCTTGGAGGGTGATGTTTCGGCTCGAGAGACCGAACTCGCCAAGGCTCGCCAGAGTGCGGAAGAGGCCCGGGTTGAAGCCCAGGGCGCCCTCCAGGAATCCAGGAGGCCAAGAAGATCGCGGCGGGTAAGGCGTTTAGTATGCGAAGCAAGTATGTGAAGAAGAAGTTTTTCTTACTAACCCGAATTCGGAGTTCCCCAGGGGCGTTTGCAGACTTGCCACGCAGCATGTCAGACGCTGCGGAGTTCTTCGGGGCCGAAGAAGGGAGCTCGACGGAGAAGCTGTTCTGGTCGCAATACCTTGCGCCAGAACATCCAGTGCCCTTCACTGATCAGCTGAAACAGCTAGTCGAGCTGCATAGGGTGGCCGAACTGGCCATGGAGGATTTGATAATCCGGCTGTGGCCTGCCGAAGCTATACCCAACAGCTACTTCGGCCTCGTGAAGCGGTTGGTGAATGCATGTCCTCGGCTGGACGTCGTCAAGCAGTCGGTCCGCATCGAGGGCGTGCGCCTGGCCTTCGCCTATGTCAAGGTGTGGTGGGCGAAGATGGACACCGTCAAGCTAGCGACGGAGGGGCCGCCTGAGGGCAAGGAGCACCGCACACCCGAGTGATATTTTGAAGACATCCTGGAGGGGTCCCGCATTGTTGCAGAGCAGTGTGCGAAAGACGTGATCTTTGAATGAATACATTCATATTTTTTCTCGCCCTGTATTATGAAACAAAGACAGTTTATGTAATATTAATGCTTTGTGTTAGATTTTTACCTCATGTGCGGCCGTTTTTATTAAATCTGAGAGTTGGCCAGTCGTCGGCTTCAGCCCCCGTGTAGGTAATACAGGGGTGTTCGGGATGGAATCTAAACACTCTTGATCCAATTATTTGGTCCTTGAAGGAGGTGTTTAGCGCAACGAACAAGGCAATCGGACTATAATGCTTTATCACCCTCACTTAGCCATAGGAGTTCGATAATAAACTTTTAGGCGTAGTTCCTGGTATTCGGAAGTCCGAATTGGGGGATTCTGTAAACACCTGATCGAATAAAAACCGATTCATCGCGTAATGCGGAAAAAACCTCTAGCGATTTGAAACCTCCGAAGAGCTGACCGGCTCTCGCCGCACCATGAAAGTTAGTTTTCGGCTTTCTCTACTGACGTGCTCATCCGGATGAACCAGGGCACAATCACAGTAGTTCTCCCTTTACTACCCTAGCCGATATAGCGGAACGTAAGGTAGTAAGCATAGGAGCCGGGCAACCCAACTATTGACCAAAGACATGATTCGGAGCCAATGCATATAGTGCTAAATTCGGGGTGCCGAACTATACTGTAAAAAGTGTTCGGACTTTGTTGTCGTATTGCGGGGCGCTATAAAGCCCCTGGCGAATATGAAACGTACCAAAGTGTACGGGTGCTATCTGATAAGGTTGCCCATAGGAAAGAAAAAAAGGAAAAGAAAACAGAAAGGGCGCAAAGGTGATAAGCTGGGGCCCTAAAGCTCGGGCCGCGAACTGTTTCCATTGCAATTTTATTAATGCGTCAAAGCGCATTGATACAAATAGTGCGATAAGCAACGGGCTATTTGACATGCCATGACCAAGGGAGAGCTGCGTGTGGGTCCTGAAAACAGGTAGACTGATCATTAAAGAAAACACCTAGAAATTCCCCGGTACGCTTGTACTTCTTGCCAGCTTGGTGTGTTTATCCTTAGACAGGACCGGTGATCAAGCCATCAGGGAAAGCCTGTGGAAAAGAGACCTGAAATGGGGAGAGATAAATAGTGAAAGTATATGTGTCTGGGAGCGGTCGAGCCGTACTATGGATCACAAGGTAGGTATGCCTCCGTCTATGCCCATGGTATTTTGAGTGCGTAGTTATGTACGCGCGGTATGAATTCCGTCACTTGATTGGGGCTGGGACGAAGGCCGAATTGCTAGTCGAGCTCTTGAGGAGCCGAGCTGTCCTGCTGCAGAATGGTCCGGACCCTCTTAATAGTGTCCGGGAGCTTGGCCACCGAATTAAGGTTCTGCTTGAAAAGGCCGCTCTGTGCTTCTGCTGCTAAGGCAGCAATGTGTTCCTCGGTACGGAGGGAACGTTCCGTGTTTCCATTAACTGTTATGACGCCGCGTGGCCCGGGCATCTTGAGCTTGAGCTAAGCATAATGAGGCACCGCATTGAATCGAGCAAATGCGGTTCGTCCGAGCAGTGCGTGATAGCCGCTGCGAAAAGGGACGATATCAAAGATTAACTCTTCGCTTCGGAAGTAGTCGGGAGATCCGAAGACAACCTCTAGCGTAATTGAGCCCGTGCAGTGGGCCTCTACACCTGGTATGGCTCCTTTGAAGGTAGTCTTTGTGGGCTTGATCCATGATGGGTTAATGCCCATTTTGCGCACTGTATCCTGATAGAGCAGGTTCAGACTGCTGCCGCCGTCCATAAGGACTCGCGTTAGGTGGAATCCATCAATTATTGGGTCAAGGACCAATGCGGCTGAACCGCCATGACGGATACTGGTCGGATGATCCCGGCGATCAAATGTGATCGGGCATGACGACCATGGATTGAATTTTGGGGCGACTGGCTCTATCGCATAGACGTCCCTGAGCGCGCGCTTGCGCTCCCTCTTAGGGATGTGTGTGGCATATATCATGCTCACCGTTTTGACCTGAGGGGGAAACTTCTTTTGTCCCCCTGTGTTCGGTTGCCGGGGCTCCTCGTCATCATCCTTGCTTTGTGATCCCTTTTCCTTGTTCTCTGCATTTAACTTGTCGGCCTGTTTCAAAACCCAACAATCTCTGTTGGTATGATTGGAAGGTTTGTCCGGGGTGCCGTGGATTTGGCACGGACGATCGAGTATGCGGTCCAAGCTGGATGGTCCCTGATTGTTTCTTTTATATGGCTTCTTCCGCCGACCGGACTTGGAGCCACTGAATCCGGCTTTGACTGTCGTGTCATCGGTGTTGTCGCCATTGCTTTGGCGTTTGTGTCTGTTGCGTCGGAGCTTGCCGTTGCTATTTTTGCCCTCGGAGGTGCCTATTTCGCTCGCTGTGTTTTTGCTACGGGCCAGCCAACTATCCTCACCCGCACAGAAGCGGGTGATGAGTGCCATGAGGGCTGGCATGGACTTCGGCTTTTCCTGGCCGAGGTGGTAGGCGAGCCATTCGTCACGGATGCTATGTTTAAAGGCCGCTAGGGCTTCGGCATCTGGACAGTCGACGATCTGGTTCTTTTTAGTTAGGAACCTAGTCCAGAATTTCCTGGTTGACTCTCCAGGCTGTTGGACTATGTGACTTAAGTCATCGGCATCTGGTGGAAGTCATCGGCATCTGGTGGCCGGACATATGTACCTTGGAAGTTGTCAAGGAAAGCTTCTTCCAAGTCCTCCCAGCTGCCAATAGAATTTTCAGGCAGACTGTTTAGCCAGTGTCGAGCTGGCCCTTTGAATTTTAGTGGGAGGTATTTGATGGCTTGAAGGTCATCCCCGCGGGCCATGTGGATGTGGAGAATAAAATCCTCGATCCATACTACGGGATCGGTTGTTCCATCGTATGATTCGATGTTTACGGGTTTGAATCCTTCTGGGAATTCATGATCCATTACTTCGTCAGTGAAGCAAAGAGGGTGTGCGGCGCCTCTATATCGGCTGCATCGCAACGTAGCTCTGATGGACTTGGTCTGCGGTTTTCGGCCCGGGTGTGACTAGTTTGTCACGTCCGAATAGATAGCCGTCCTCGCGTGTCAAGGCACGTCCTCGCGATTCGTAGATCGATCTTGTATGTCTTGCTCTACTGTCTAGGTCTTGACGAAGGTCATATGTATAGCCCCGAGCTGTCTTATCCCTGCCTTTACGGCGAGGTGGGACAGTCTAGTTTTCGGCTCGAGTTGCCGTTTTATCCCGACCGCGCGGTATCCGGTCAACCGCATTGCGTGATGGTGGTGCGGGCTCTGGCGCCTCGTCATCAAACTGAGGTAGCAATTTGCGCTTCGGGTAACTTTTGGCTGGGCGTTTAAGGCCATATTCCTCGGCTGCCAGGACATCGGTCCATCTGTCATTGAGCAGGTCTTGATCAGCTTGAAGCTGCTGCTGCTTCTTTTTCAGGCTCCTCGCAGTGGCTATTAGCTGAAGCTTAAAGCGCTCCTGCTCGAGAGGTTCCTCAGGCACGATGAAGTCTTCGTTGCCGAGGCTCACCTCCTCCTTGGAGAGGGGATGATAACTACCGTCCTCCGAGTCTTCTTCTATGGCCTGTTCGTCAGGGCTGACTTGCCCATCTTCCCGACTGTCTTGTTCGGCAGTTTGTTCGTCGGGGTCTTCTGTGTCTTCGGCACCACCCGGTGTGTTATCGTCTCCTGTGCCGGTGTTGCTGTCCTTGCTGTGGTGCAATTTAGAGCAGCGCCGCTGATGACGGCGCTTTGGTTGTGTTTAGGAGGGTCATCCTTTGCTAGGTTCTCCTTGTCGTCGCCGCTATTATCTTTTGGCGCATCTACCATGTATACATCATATAAGGAAGTGGCCGTCCATCGTCCAGTGAATGACGGGTTTTGGGCCTCCTCGTCTCCGGCATCGTCGTCCATACCGTTGATGTCTTCGGAGTCGTAATCGGGCGTGTCGGTTAGGTCTTCGACAGTGGCTATGAAGTGGGCGGTGGGTGGGAAACGAAATTCTCCATCATCCGCCTCCAGCTCAAACCGGATAAAATTCGGCTGAGAGTTCTCCGCTAGAGATAGATTCTTTAACGAGTTTAGCACATCGCCTAAAGGTGAGTGCCGGAAGATGTCCGTGGCGCTGAATTCGGCGATCGAATATGCGGACGCACATGACTCGGAGCTTATAGCCGGAAAAGAGTCCGAGGTTCCGATGACACATGCCTCACCCAAGGTTAGGAGTGTGTGCGGCTCCAACGCTGCAGAGTCTGCGGCCTCCGCGGGGGGGTTGAACTTCCCGTCCTTGGATGGCGTGATCTGCTCTGGATCTAAGGCCAGAGCGGTTACAGGTGCGACTTCCTGAGTGTAGTCGATGACAGATTTAAGTCATGTTCATCATGGCGACGGGGAGCTACTGCTGCGGTCCTGAATCCGTCGAAGATCAAGTCTCCGCGGATGTCCGCGACGTAGTTCAAGCTCCCGAATCTGACCTGATGGCCAGGGGCGTAGCTATCGATCTGCTCCAACTGGCCAAGCGAGTTGGCCCGCAGTGCGAAGCCGCCAAACACGAAGATTTGTCCGGGTAGGAAGGTTTCCTCTTGGACAGCATCGTTGATTGGAGGGGCCATCAAACCTTTTGGGGACGGCACAGCGGAACTCTCAGTGAAAGCACCAATGTCGGTGTCAAAACAGGCGGATCTCGGGTAGGGGGTCCCGAACTGTGCATCTAAGGTCAATGGTAACAGGAGACAGGGGACACAATGTTTACCCAGGTTCGGGCCTTCTCTATGGAGGTAATACCCTACTTCCTGCTTGATTGATCTTGATGAATATGAGTATTACAAGAGTTGATCTACCTCAAGATCTTAATGGCTAAATCCTAAAAGTCTAGACTGTATGACTATGGTAATGAGTCCTTCTCCTTCGGACTAAGTCCTCCAGTTTATATAGACACCGGGAGGATCTAGGGTCACACAAGGTCAGTTACAAAGAAAGGAATCTACACATTTGATCACCAAGCTTGCCTTCCACGCCAAGGAGAGTCCCATCCGGACACGGGTGCAGTCTTCGGTCTTCGTATCTTCGCAACCCATCAGTCCGGCCCATGGCTAACAGGCCGGACGCCCGAGGACCCCTTAGTCCAGGACTCCCTCAGTCCCGAACTGTGCGTCTAAGGATCGAAGGTAACAGGAGGCAGGGGACATGATGTTTACCCAGGTTCGGGCCATCTTAATGGAGGTAATACCCTACTTCCTGCTTGATTGACTTTGATGAGTATAGGGGTTACAAGAGTAGATCTACCTCGAGATCGTGATGGCTAAACCCTAGATGTCTATCCTGTATGATTATGATTGCCTCTACGGACTAAACCCTCCGGTTTATATAGACACCAGAGAGGGCTAGGGTTGTACAGAGTCGGTTTACAGAGAAAGGAATCTTCATATCCATACGCCAAGGTTGCCTTCCACGTCATGGAGAGTCCCATCCGGACTCAGGGGGAAGCCTTCTATTCTGTATCTTCATGGCCCACCAGTCCGGCCCATGTCACATAGCCCGGACGCCCGAGGACACCTTAAACCAAGACTCCCTCAGTAGCCCCTGAACCAGGCTTCAATGACAATGTGTCCGGCATGCAGATTGTCTTCGGCATTGCAAGGCGGGTTCCTCCTCCGAACACTTCAAAGTAGTTTGACCAAAAGAACTATATCCGGCTCTGTACAATAGTTACAACCCTGAACCACAAGGGCAAAATACTTAAACAAAAAATAGGTTATGTCTCCTGACAACTTTTTCGGCGAGGCATTGTGTTCTGGCCTTATTATTATTTCGAACCGTTTTTCAGCCTCCCGCTTCGCGTTTCGAGACGCGGTATTCATTGACACGTCTCGTCAAAGCAGAGATCGTGTCCCCTTATTGTGGGATTTCCATCAATACGGATTTGGGTAATCCAACCGGGCCACTCGCACGACTCCTGGGGAATAGGCAAGTTTTAAGGCTCATGGGTGGACGCTCGATATTCACTACCTTTATAAGAAGATAGAGATCCGCTTTTCACCCCACGCCTTCTTCCTCCCCAGCCCATCTATCCTTGAGCTCAAGCGCCCCAGGTTCAACCCCTTCCGTCCCCAACTAACACTCCGACCATGTCCGGATCTGGAGCACAGGGAAAGTGGATGGCCTCCTCCGTCATGGAGGAGAACATCAAGGAACTCCGGGAAGCGGGGTATTTAGCCAAAGAAATCGCCCATCGGCTCCCTGCCAAAAAGCAGATCATTCCCACACTGGAGCCCAATGAGAGGGTAGTATTCATCCCCCACTTTCTTGGCGGGCTAGGGTTTCCTCTCCACCCTTTGGTCCGTGGACTCATGTTCTTTTACGGGCTAGATTTCCATGATCTAGCCCCAAATTCATTCCTCAACATCTCGGCGTTCATCGTCGTGTGCGAGGCATTCCTCCGCATTCCCCCCACTTTGGCCTATGGCTCAAGATCATCAATGTGAAGCCAAAAGTGGTCGAGGGTCAACACGCGGAGTGCGGGGGCGCCATGGTGAGCAAGCTCCCTAATGTCACCTGGCCCAAGGGGACCTTCGTAGAGACCGTGAAGGGGTGGCAGCAGGAGTGGTTCTACGTTACGGAACCTCATGATGCCACATGGGCCGCCACTGCTGAGTTCAAATCCGGTCCACCAATGTGGCTCACATCATGGCTCAATAAGGGCCTGGATTGGGCGTCATCCGACGAGGTGATGACGCTGCAAAAGCGCATCAAGAGCATGATAGAGAAGAACACCAGCCTTGCCAGTGTGATCCAGGCGATGCTTTTTTGCCGGATTCTCCCCTGCCAACGCCGGACTCTCCATATGTGGGAGTTTGATCCGGCAAGTCCCCGGACCTTCAAGTGGTTCTTCGGCACGAAGCACGAAGATATATGGAAGCTGCTTTTTAAGAGCCAAAAGACGTGGCCACCAACGACCGAAGATCTCGGCCATGACTGCGCTCATCTAGCCACTCGAATAAGTTTTTCAGATTTCTAATCATGTCCTTGATTTGTAGATCCAAGGAGTAAGTTTAAGTCTTCCCCTTGTCCCCCAGGGCTGGACGAAGAAGGCAGAGCGGATCCAGTGTCCGGCTCCCCTGCCCAAAGACCCACCTATTCCTCTTCTAACGAAGATGCTGGTTCTGGCACCGTACCAGGCACCGGAAAAGAAGGCCAAGAAGAAGGGCAAGGAGGTCAGAAGTGGCCTTCGTCGCAAAGGCACTTCGGACATAACATCCGAAGATACCGAAACTCTCTCCTCCCACGAGGGAGATGAAGACGAGGAGGAAGAGGAGGAGAACAATTCTCCCCCTAAGGGGGGAAAGAAGAAAAGGGGGGCTTCCGCGGACCTAGAGGCGGAGGCGTCCAAGAAGGGAAAACTCTCCCTTTCAGACGATTAGGAATCAGACGTTGAAGCCGTCCCCGAGTGGAACCCCAGGCCGAAGCCCTCGGCCGAATCGTAAGTATTTAAAGATAATGTACATATCCGGATTTATGCCTTGTGATTCTAACACACGGAATCACGTATTGTAGTCCGGCTCGTGATCTCCCCCAACGATCATCGTCATCTGGGAATTCACTGGGCTCGAACATGATGGAGAGCGAGTCGCCTCCACCGGCCTCCCCACCCACTGCTACGGACAACACCGAAGTGTTGTCCCGAGGGACCCTTCCAGGCCATGGAGAGGTGCGGGGAGCCGTCAAGGTTTTGCCAGAGGGTAATACCTATGCTGCCAAAAACATGGGGGAACCGACCCCCATGGAGACTGGCGACGGGGGCCATGCCCACTTCGGCCCCCAACCAAATGTCATTCCGGAGACCCACACGGCTCCGGGATCAGGTGAGCAGCCTCCTTTGAAGGGAGCGGGGCGCGTCAACTCCACCGGTGACCTCTGTCAATCCGGAGGCGCCGGATAATCTGGTGGAAGCGCTTCAGAGCGCTTCCATTGTGGAAGAGCATCGTACCCTTATGGGTACGATAGTGGAAAGGGTTCGGTCCACTAAAAACGGATTGAACGAGGCCTATACCAGCCTTTTAACAGGCTTTGAGGTATGGGATGTAATACTTTTTAACTATATAAAAGGGATGCCTGTGTATAGTTAGTAGCCCCTGAGACTCTGTTCGGCGTTCGTGAAGAAAGGTCGAACAGAGGATCGAATAGTTCTCGCAGGAGATGAACATACATGTCTATTCGAGCAAACAGGTTTCGAAGTTAGCGGCAACTGCCCATGCCGCCAAAGTATCCGAGCTAAACCGGAGGTTGGAGCGGGCCGATGAAGAGCTCATCCGCACCAACAAACGATTGGAGGAAAAGCAAGGTATGCGGTACCTATTCACATCTGAAATGATATGACTTGTTGTTTTGTTATCTTGCTGAGTTTTTTAATTATGCTCACAGTTGACGCATCTGAGGTCGGGACCCTCAAGAACGCGTTGGCCGAAGCCAAGAAGGAGGCGGAGGAGGAACGAGCCGCCCGCCAAAAGCATGAATCAAGGGTGGAGGAAGTCCAGCAAGAGCTCAGGGATGCCATAAGAAAATGTAAGTCCTTGGAGTGCAAGATTACGGATCAAGATTCCGAACTTGCTAAGGCCCTCCAAAGCACGGAGGAGGCCCGGGTTGAAGCCGAAGGCGCCTGTCGGGAGATCCAAGAGGCCAAGCAGATCACGGCGGGTAAGGCCTTTAATATGCAGAGCAAATTTGTGAGGAGAAGGTACCTTTTACTGACCCGGGTTTGGAGTTCTCCAGGAGCATTTGCGAATCTGCCCCGGAGTATTGCTGATGCTATGGAGTTCTTCCGAGCCGAAGAGGGGAGCTCGACGGAGAAGCTGTTCTGGTAGCAGTACATTGCGCCAGAGCATCCGGTGCCCCTCAACGATCAGCTGAAATAGTTGACCGAACTGCATAGGGTGGCCGAATTAGCTATGAAGGATATTATAATACGTCTCTGGCCTGCTGAACCCATACCCAGCAGCTACTTCGGGCTCGTGAAGCGGCTAGTCAGTGCCTGCCCCGGCTGGATGCTATAAAGCGGTCGGCCTGTATCGAAGGTGCCCGGATGGCCTTCGCCCGTGTCAAGGTGCAGTGTGCAAGGACCACCGCACGCAGGAGCGGTATTTTGATGAAGTCTTGGAAGGGTCCTGCATTGTAGAGGGCCAGTGTTCGAAGGACATTATTTTTGAATGAATGTATCCGTGCCGCCCGAACGTTGTATTATGAAACAAGGCTTATGTATAATATGTTGCTTGTTTTTGCCTAGAATTCTTTTTCTCCTGTGCGGCCGTTTACGGTATCTGAGAGTTGGCCAGTCGTCGACTTCAGCCCCCATGTAGGTAGTACTAGGGTGTTCGGAATAACACCTGGACACACTTGACCCAACGGCTTGGTCCTTGAAGGAGGTGTTAGTGCGGTGAACCAGGCAATCAGACTATGTGGCTTTATCGCTCTCACTTAGCCATAGAAGTTTGACAATGATGGAAACTCTCCCTTTCAGACGATTAGGAATCAGACGTTGAAGCCGTCCCCAAGTGGAACCCCAGGCCGAAGCCCTCGGCCGAATCGTAAGTATTTAAAGATAATGTACATATCCGGATTTATGCCTTGTGATTCTAACACACGGAATCACGTATTGTAGTCCGGCTCGCGATCTCCCCCAACGATCATCGTCATCTGGGAATTCACTGGGCTCGAACATGATGGAGAGCGAGTCGCATCCAAACCGGGGGAATTAGTGTCTCCGCGAAGGAGGATAATCGGGGAGAAGAATCTAGAATCCCCTCTCCCCAAGGAAGGAAAAGGACCGCCTATGAAGACTTGGAAACGAGGGTTTCCAAACGAGGGAAGAAACCTTCGACAGGGGGCCCTGCCCCGGAGGGTATCCTTACCGCACAGTGCCCGCAAGGGGGTCAGCCCTCCACCAAGCTATAAGTGAACAAGAGTATTTTGGCAGATATATCCTGCTTTATCTCCGAGGACAATAACCGAGACATATATCTTGCAGCCCGGCTCGTAGCCCTTCTCGACAGAGTTCGTCTTCGGGGGATCTTCTTCTGGAGATGATGGAGAGCGAAACGCCTCCCCCTACCTCCCCACCTCATGGGGCAGACGACCCTGAGGTGTCGTCACGGAGGATTTCTCCTGGTCCGCCAAGGCCAGAAGGTAACCCTTCGGCCACCCGAAGTCCGGAGTATTTCGGCTCCTAAGGAGAGCAATACAAAGAGTCCGGGGCTGTCTAGTGCCCAACCGGATGCACTGATGGGTCTTCTGGAGCAAGTGGCTATCTCAGAGGCGCATCGTACTTTAGTGGGTACGGTGGTTGAGAGGATTTCATCCGCCAAAAGTGGGTTGCATGAAGCTTTTACGAGCCTGCTAAGAGGCTTTGAGGCACGCAAAATAATATATATATATATATATTTTGACGGTACCGCACACGCTAGGTGTGCTGTATACAGATAGTAGCCCCTGAGACTTTGGTTGCCGTCCAGAGGCGGTAAATAGAGGATCATAGTCCCAGGTAATAATCCCGCTACTTTCATGTGCAGGCGGCGGAGGGTCCGGTGGCTGGCCGGACTGCTGAGTTTACCGAACTGAGGCGGCAGCTTGACGCGGCAGATGCTGATATCGCGCTTGTGAACAAGCGGCTTGACGAGGCACAGGGTATGTATTTTCGGTTGGTCAATAAATATTAAGAGGAGCATGATGCTAGTATCTATAATATGCTGTGACTGCAGATGGAGCTGCCGCTGTGGAGACCCTTCGGGCAGAACTTGCCCGAGCCAAGGGACAAGCTAGGAGAAGTGATGCGGCCGTCCTAAAGGCAGCCGAAGAGCTAAGAGCCGAACGGGCTGCTCATCGCCAGAGCGAAGATAAAATAGCCAAGATGGCTTTTGAGCTGAAAGATACCGCCGGCCGATATGAGCTTCTTGAAAAGGAAAGCCAAGCGAAAGCGACTGACCTAAAGAAAGCCATGGAAGCAGCCAAGGAAACCCGCTCTAAAATCAGAGCGGCGAAGGAGGAGCCATTTTGTTGCGGATGAAGTTCGGAGATCCGAAGTATGCCCCTCTGGATCAATTATGGAGTGCCACAGATGCGTACTTGGACTTGGCAACGAGTGCTGCTGATGCGACTGAATTCTTCAAAGATCAGAATGATCATGAAGTGGAAAGGTTGTTCTGGTCGCAGTTCAGTGCTCCGACGCGTCCGCTGTTGCTAAATGAACAAATGGCCGAGTGGGCCGAGCTCCATAGGTTGTCCGGACTTGCCATGAGGTCTGTCGTGGATCATCTTTGGCCGAAGGGACCAAGGCCGAATAGTTATTTTGGTTTAGTGCAACTATTCCTTGGTGTTGTGCCGCATATCGACGCTGTAAAGAGTTCAGCGTGCATAGAGGGTGCGCGGATGGCTCTTGCCCGTGTTAAGACATACTGCGCAGAGCTGGAGGCCACCGCTATTGCAACCCGAGTCCGGCCGTAGGCCAGGTCTCAGCCGAGCACTATTTTGAAGAAGTCCTAGAAGGCGCTCGTTTAATAGAGGCTCAGTGCTCGAAGAGTATCATGTTCGAGTGACATGTATCCCAATTGTAAAAATGATGCTATTTGGATTATAAAGGCTGTGTTTATACTTTTGCCTGAAAGTATTATGATGCCTCCTGTGCGGCCGTTTATGTATGTATATAACCTAAAAGTTTGCAGTCATCGGCTTCAGCCCCCACGCATATAATGCGGGGGTGTTCATAAAAGTGCGTATTCACACTTGATCCAACGTCTTGGCCCATTAAGGAGGTGATAGCGCGGCGAACAAGGCAATCGGACTATATAGCTTTAACACTTTCACTTAGCCATAGGAGTTTGACGGTGGGGCTACTATATAGCCCCTGGTACTTCCGCGCTCATCCGAATACGGTGCACGTACATACATGATCGGGAAACCGGTCCTTCGTTAATGCAGAGGAATCGCGAGGATTCCCCTGAGTCATCGAGTGGTTGACCAGTCTCGCGCTTAATCATGACAGTCACTTTTCGGCTTTCTCTACTGAGGTGCTCATCCCGATGAACCAGGGCACAATCATAGTAGTTCTCCTGGTGCCACCTTAGCCGATAGAGAGGAACGTAAGGTAGAAAAACACGGGAGCCGGGCAAACCCAACTATTGACCAAAGGCATGATTCAGAGCTGATGCATATAAGGCCAAACTCGCGACGCCGAACACTCCCTAAGGTAATCGGACTTTACAACATATACTAGGCTGAGTAACGCCCTCGATAATGAGCCCTGAATTTCCAGCTACGTGCATTAATCTGACGTGACAAAATGCCAATAACGCCTGCATCCCTCTCGGTTGTGTTGAGTATCCGGGGGGTGTGAAGCAACAAGAGACAGTAAAAAAGGTTTACACAGGGTCTTAATCTAAAAAGAAACCTTTGAGCGGGGCCCTGCTGCACGTCTGCGCCTGTGTCTCCGTTGTGCCGTATCCTGGAAGGGTGTAGCACGATGATCATCTGTAAAAGAGAAAAACCCAGGTGAAAGTCTTCGTGCGAACAATTGGTTATTCTTAATGAACCATTAAAATGCGATCTATTATTGTATTAATAGGGTCAAGCCGAACTGTAGCCCTTTTTACACGCGGGAAGCCCCTAGCACCACCTATGGGGGTATATCCATCGACGCAATCTCAGGTTTATCTGAGCTGTTACAGCTAGTGGTGCGCCGGACTCGTCTAGCCGTGTCCGCGGTCTTGACGACCGATCATTTATTCTGGTTGGAGAGGCCGTTCAGTGTTCGGCTGCTAGAGCCGCCACATATTCCTCCGCGCGTAAGGAACGCTCTATGTTTCCGCTAACTATGATGATGCCCCGTGGACCGGGCATTTTAAGCTTAAGATAAGCGTAATGCGGTACTACATTAAAACGAGCGAAGGCCGTTCTTCCGAGTAGTGCGTGATGGCCGCTTTGGAATGGAGCAATGTCGAAGGTTAATTCTTCGCTTCGGAAGTTGTCGGGAGAACTGAATACAACCTCTAGTACTAGAGAGCCCGTGCAGCGGGCCTCTGGGCCTTGTATTACTCCTTTAAAGGTAGTATTGCTTTGGCTGATTCTTGTCGGGTCTATCCCCATTTTGTGGACGGTGTCCTGATATATCAGATTAAGACTACTGCCGCTGTCCATAAGGACTCTGGTGAGATGGTATCCATCAATTATTGGGTCTAGCACCAAGGCAGCCGATTCTCCGTGCTGGATACTAGTCGGGTGATCCCTGCGATCAAAAGTGATCGGGCAGGCCGACCAAGGGTTGAACTTGGGGGTGACAGGTTCCACCGTGTATACGTCTCGGAGTGCGCGCTTGCGCCTCCTCTTCGGTATGTGAGTTGTGTAAATCATGTTCACTATTTTGACCTCTGGTGGATATTTTTTCTGTCCCCCAGTGTTTGGCTGGCGAGGCTCATCCTCATCTTCACTTGGTGTCTCCCTCCCCTTGTGTTCGCCGTTTAGCTTGCCGGCCAGCATGAAGACCCAACATTCTCTGTTGGTGTGATTTGCAGGTTTGTCGGAGGTGCCACGAATCTGACATAATCTGTCTAGAATCTTGTTTAGGCTGGATGGTCCATCTTTGCTGCCTCTAAATGGCTTTTTCCGTTGACCGGGTCGAGAGCCCCTGAATCCGGCGTTTACCGCTGTATTGTCTGGGCTGTCTTTATTGTTTTGACGCTTGCTTTTATTGCGTCACGGTTTCCCGTTGCCATCCCTGACTTCGGATGTGCCTGGGTCGCTGGTGCCGCTGCGGGCCAGCCAACTGTCTTCGTCCGTGCAAAAGCGGGTCATAGGGCTTGTTAGGGCTGCCATTGTCCTCGGTTTTTCCTGGCCGAGGTGTCTGGCGAGCCATTCGTCCCAGACACCATGCTTGAAATCCGCTAAGGCTTCAGCATCCGGGCAGTCGACGATTTGATTCTTCTTCGTGAGAAATCTGTTCCAAAGCTTTCGGGCTGACTCTCCGGGCTGTTGAATTATGTGACTTAAATCGTCTGCATCCGGAGGTCGGACGTAGGTCCCTTGAAAATTAGCCCTAAAAGCATCCTCAAGCTCCTCCCAACTTCCAATTGAGTTTTCGGGGAGACTTTTCAGCCAATGCCGAGCTGGTCCTTTCAACTTGAGGGGCAGGTATTTGATGTCATGGAGATCATCTCCGTGAGCCATGTGAATGTGAAGGATAAAGTCCTCAATCCAAACCCCAGGATCCATCGTTCCGTCGTATGCCTCTATGTTCACGGGTTTGAATCCCTCTGGAAATTCATGATCCAGCACCTCATTGGTGAAGCATAGGGGGTGCGCGGCACCCCTGTATTTGGTTGTGTCATGGCATTCTTCTGACGGTTGTGGTGTTTGGTTTTGATTCCGAGCTGTTATTCGGTCAGTATAGTCGTTTGGGCGGCCATGATTCTGTGCCGGAGCGCGCTTCCTAGATCCGTAGATGGACCTGGCCATACCAACTTTTTTATGCAGGTCCTCACGTAAATCGTGCGCGGACTTGTGTGCGACGTTGTTAGCCACCCTGTCGCGGCCACGGGGTGGTCGATCCGGCTGATCGACCATTTTATTTTTCTGCTAAATGGGCTCTAAAGCCTCGTTGTCGAATTCAGGCAGCAGCTTGCGCTTTGGATAGCTCTTTATGTGGCGACTGCCACCATACTTTTCTTCGGTGTCAAGCACCTTGTTCCATCTGCTGTTAAGCGTATTCTGCGCAGCCTTAAGCCTTTGCTTCTGCTTCTTCAGGCTCCTCGCGGTGGCAATAAGCCTTCTATGGAGGTTCTCTTATTCCAAGTGCCTTTCCGGGATGATGTGTGCATCGTCGTCCGGACTGTTCTCCTCTCCGGAGACCGGTTGATGAGCTTTACCCTCGTCGTCACCGTGATCGGACAGCGGTTCTGTACTATGTCCGCCGGCTGCTTGCTCATCCTGCTCCATCGCTGGGTCCATGTGGTCGTCGTTTCCCTTGGGGTCGACCGGGGTATTATTCTTTCTTGCGTTGTTATCGCTGTTTTTGCTGAGGAGGGATTTGGAGCGGCGCCTATGTCGTCACTTTGGTTGCTTTTCGAGGGAATTATCCTTCGCTGCATCCTTTCGTTCCTCGTCGTTGTTTTCTTTGGGGGTATCCACCATGTATATATCATATGATGAAGTGGCTGTCTAGCGCCCTGTGGGGGGTGGTTCCGGTTCCTCTCCTGCATCGTCGTCCATACCGTCGATGTCTTCGGAGTTGAAATCAAGCATGTCGGTTAAGTCGTTGACAGTGGCTATTAATTGGGTGGTGGGTGGGGAACGAATTTCTTCGTCATCCGCTTCCCACTCGAGCCGGACATAGTTCGGCCAAGGATCTCCTGACAAGGAGAGGGACCTTAATGAGTTTAGCACGTCTCCCAAGGGCGAGTGCTGAAAGATATCCGCGGAGGTAAACTCCATGATCGGTGCCCAATCAGATTCGATAGGCACGGACGCAAGCGGTTCGGAGCCTGTGGCCGGGGACGAATCCAAGGGTTCGGTGACACAGCTCTCATAGGAGGTGAAGTCAGTATTCGGCTCTATCGCCGCTGAGTGCGTGGCCTCCGTGGCGGGGTCTATCCACCCGTCCTCGGACGACACGATCTGCTCCGGATTGAGGGCCGGAGTAGCCGCAGGTGTGATCTCCCGAACACCGTCCGACGGCTGAGCTAAGTCACGCTCGTCGTGACTGTGCGGCGCACCTGACATGGGTTCGAATCCGTCGAAGATCAAGTCTCCGCGGATGTCGGCAGTATAGTTCAAGCTTCTGAACCTGACCTGATGGCCATGGGCGTAGCTATCGATCTGCTCCAGATGGCCAAGCGAGTTGGCCCGCAGTACGAAGCCGCCGAGTACGAAGATTTGTCCGGGGAGAAAAACCTCACCCTGGATCGCATCGTTACTGATGATCGAAGGAGCCATTAAGCCTTATCATGACAGCACAGTGGAACTCTCAATGAAAGCACCAATGTCGGTGTCAAAACCGGCGGATCTCGGGTAGGGGGTCCCGAACTGTGCGTGTAAGGAGGATGGTAACAGGAGGCGGGTGACACAATGTTTACCCAGGTTCGGGCCCTCTCGATGGAGGTAATACCCTACTTCCTGCTTGATTGATCTTGATGATATGAGTATTACAAGAGTTGATCTACCACGAAATCGTAGAGGCTAAACCCTAGGAGGTACCCTATGATTATGATTGTTGTTTTTCCTACGGACTAAACCCTCCGGTTTATATAGACACCAGAGGGGGCTAGGGTTACACAGAGTCGGTTACAAGGGAGGAGACCTACATATCCGAATTGCCAAGCTTGTTTTCCACGCAAAGGAGAGTCCCACCCGGACACGGGACGAAGTCTTCAATCTTTTATCTTCATAGTCCAACAGTCCGACCAAAGTATATAGTCTGGCTGTCCGAGGACCCCCTAATCCAGGACTCCCTCAATGAGATCAACCAATAATTCAAATACCATATACTCAAAATGTCCATAACCGGGGACATGGCTAATCATGATTAGTTTGTACACTCTGCAGAGGTTTGCGCACTTTTCCCCACAAGACTCGATCTCCTCCGTTGAATTCCTCGCACTGCCTGATGTTTGAGAACCGGATGATCGAGACATAGTCTTTCCAAAGAGGTCCCCTTAACCGACAGATAGGCCGGTACACCTGAAATCCACCACATCTGCTAGCCTATCATGGAAAGGTTTCCCGCAACTTACTCAACTATGCTAGAGCCCATAATGGCTTGTGGCTGCACACGGAAGTTTCTAGCATGAATAATCTTATGAACCCTTTTAGCCTGGGTGGCATTCCATAGGATGATCACACGGGTACCCCGGGATCTCCTAGGACAACACTGGATTCCCCAGGTGCCCGCAACCAATCCACCCAGATGTGTATTAAAGTAGCCACCTTAAGTTTCCCTCAATTATTATTACTCTAGAAAATTTCATGAATCTCACATACCAATCCCCATCTACGAGCATGGCTAAGCAATATGAGCATAACGTATATTTCCCGGGGTGATCAAAAGTAATAGGTTCCTACCTCATCAACTACATAGCAATAACCACATGTTCCCAATCCTAATCTTGCAATATTTGAGGGTTGAAACTAATGCATAAAAACTGGGTAATAAAGGGATTTGATCAAAGTGTAACTTGCCTTGCTGACGATCGGAAAACCCTAGAGATTCGTAGTACCAAGCGTCGCACTCCGAATTCTCTATCGTAGACAAACAATAGCATACATAAGCACTCCAGCATAAGATGCAAAGGTAAAACCAAATAAAAAAATATAAACAAAAAGTTCAAGTGAAGAGCTTTGATTTGCAAAAAGAATCAATCAAATCGGAATTACGAAACTCAAGTTATGATCGAAACAAACTCAAATTCAAATCTGTTTGAAACCAAATTTTAAACTTTCAAAAACATGTTTAAGTTGATTATCTGAACATAGGGGATCGTAAGGAAGAATTTGGCGTTGGTTTCGTCGGATTTGGATAATCGAGCAAAAAGTTGTGATCGTTTGAACAACAGGGACTAATCTGCAAAGAAAATAATTACGGATGGGTCCCTGGCTGAAAATAAAATAGAAAAAGAAAAATCTATCGGATGAACGTCCGCTACAGAACCTAATCTAACAAATCTGTTCTCTACAGAACCCTAACGAACGAACAATCGCTAAATAGATCGAACTGAAAAAATTAACCGAAAACTAACCGGACCCTAAAGAAAAACCGGTAAACCGGGGCGGTTTTCTTTACCAATTCACGGTGGTTCGACGTCGGCGGCGGCGGCGGCTCTCCGGCGACGGCGACGAGGCAAACGGCGGTGGCGGCACTGCTGCTGCGAGGGGGCGGTGCGGGCTGGTGAGGAGGAAAAGGCGGGGAGTGGCGGCTTATAAAGGCGGGGAGGGGTGCGGCGGCTTGCGCGAGGGGGCAGGGACGGGGCGGAGTCCGGCTCGGCCACGGGTGGCTAGCGGCGACGTCGTGCGGTGGCGGGAGTCTGCCTCGCGGTCGGGGCGACGCGGGCGTGGAGCTGGGCCGCGGCCAGGCTGGGGCTAGGCCGGCCCATTTCGGTCCGAAACTTTTTTAAAAAACTTTTTTTCAGAGAGACGAAAAAGCAAAAAACATAACAAAAATATTTTCAAAAATTCCAGAAAAATTCACATAATTCCCTCCTAATATTTTGACTAATGTGAACATTTTACTGGACCTAAATGCCTAAAATAAAATAAACATTTTTAGTAATAAATAAATAAACACGCAAATAAAATCAAATAAAAACATATTTTTATTCAAAATTAAATTCCCAATATTTCTTTGCTGTTTTTGAAGAAGTCATATTATCTTCTCTCATTATTTTATTTATTTGAAACAATTGGAAAATAATTTCGAATAAAACACTATGATCAAGTTTGCCAATTTTGAAAATTCAAAAATGGATTTTTTGTGAAAACCTCCAATCTTTCAATTGGTCCTTGAGTTGCTTAAGGTTTCTAGGATCAAAATTCAAATAAAGCAAATTAAAAAATGCACGAATTATGGATGCATATGATGATCTAATGAATAACATCCAAATTGAAAGTTGCGATGTTGCAAACCTACCCCCCTTAAGATGAATCTCGCCCTCGAAATTCAGGTTGGCTAGCAAAAAGGTGTGGGTGGTCTTTCCGGAGGTCTTCTTCTCGCTCCCAGGTGGCTTCCTCCTCGGTATGATGGCTCCACTGAATTTTGCAAAACTTGATAGCCTTGCTGCGAGTGACTCGGTTGGCCACTACAAAAAAACACTTCCATGATGATACGTGTTTGTCACAGTAGGTCACGTTTTCTGTCATGCATGTACATCCATGACGATTTTATGACAGAATCAAGATAGTCATACCTGTGCTGTCGTAGAAGTGTTCCATGACATTACCAAAATTATCATCACGGAAGTGTCCACTTCCATGACGATAAATCGCGCGTCATAGTGCTTTCGTCAAGGGTGACCGACATGTGGCATCCACCGTAACAGGTCGCCGTTAAGCTATCGGTCCAGTTTTGTATCCGATAACCCGTTAACAGCCCAGACCAATGGGTATTTTCCACGTGTAAAATTCTCATTGGCTAGAGGAAACACGTGTTGGCTCACCGTTGGGACATATGTCATCCATTCATTGGAAAGGAGGCGCCTATGATATGTCGACACGTGGCACGGCCCAACAGAGGCCCATTTAGGTAAAAAGGCCGGCCTGTTTGACTTGGTTAAAAGGTAATGGGCCGGCCCACGGAAAGCCTGTTAACGACCTGTTCGTATATAGCCCATTTACGACCCGCTAACTACCGGCCCGTTACGGCCTATCGGAATTAAGCCCAGTAGCTTCATCTGGGCCGTCCAATATGATTCCAGCCCATTGTAACTTCCGGCCCATGTATGGCCCATGATGTCTTTCGGCCCATATGAGGCCCTTTATAACTCTCGGCCCATTAAAGGCCCGAGATGAAACTGGCCCATAATGAACAGTGTATCGCTTTATACCCATTAACGGCCCATTATTCCGTCAGCCGTTTCCAGCCTGCGTTAACTTTTGGCCTTCTAAGGGCCCATTTATTCTTGGGCTCATTTCTAAAATTCGGTTAGATATGGTCCTTTACTGGCCTGTTCCGTTTGTGGGCCAAATACAGCCCGTGGTTACACTCGGTCCGTTTGTGGCCCATTAACCCGTTGGGCTGTTTTCATAGCGTTATCAAATACAGCCCGTTATGGTCCAAGAATAGTATGGCCCATGTTTGGCGAAATGATTATACGCCCCATAGAAGGCCCATGGGTCCTACGGCCCATGGAAGACCAATGGATCCTACGGCCCGTAGAAGGCCCATGGATCATACGACCCGTAGAAAGTCCATGGATCCTACGGCCCGTAGAAGGCCCGTGGATCCTACGGCCCGTAGAAGGCCCACGGATCCTACGGCCCGCAGGAGGCCCATGGTTATAACAGTCCGTGTGTTGCCATGATTATTGTGGCCTAGTTACCAAAAATAGGTTATTGTGGCCACTAGAAAAACGCGGAAAAAGAACTGCAGTAAATACAAGCAAACAACTAAACAAGACAATAAGGAAATAAATAAGCAAGCAACTAACGCTAGCCTATTACAGCTATTACACATATTACATCCACTGGGCATCAAAGTTCACCACTAGTGAAAATATAGGGAACAAAGCAGCATATTACATACACTGGCCGTCAAAATTGGCCACCAGTGCAAATAAATGCGGCAGCAAAACAAGTCCATAACTGAAACAGCTTCAGAAGTGCTCAAGAAACGTTATCCTGGGCATCCACCATGCTGGCAATAACCTTAGCAAGCTTATTAGCTTTCTTTTATTTGGCGCTAAAATCCTGCAATTGGTGTTGCACGAGAAAATATGCATCTGAATGCTCCAGGGACTTTTGTAGTCCTTCCGCTTCTTGTCGCAGCACAACTGATCGATGTCTTTCAGCTTGTAGTTGAGACTCAAGAAACCGAACCGATTCAGACAGTGAGTTTGAATAGCTTGTGCAAGCGGTAGTGGCCTATAACTCGAGCAGTAAACTAAGACAGGACTTTGGGGTTGCCTCACTGTCTTCAAGATAGTTTTCCTTAGTTGTTTTATCAGCTTCGTTGGAGACCAACAAGGATGTCTCACGATCCTAAACCTTATCTGCATTACTTCCTTTATCATTGCTTAAAAAAGCACTCTTCCCCAATATTCTATCAGCATTCTAAAATAAGAAACAAGCAGACACATAACAGGTTTAGCATGTACTAGTATATGAAACTCATTTCGGTGAACCAGTTGATTAGTAAGGTGGACAAGATTAAAATACCAAGTCTTCTATTGCCAAGTAGTACATTATAAAAGCATCAAACAAACATATATCTATGTCCTATGGTCACTGCATTGTCTTGCCAAATCAAAATAGAGACACGGTTCAAATCATATCAGTACAAGAGAAAGCAGCACTGAAAGAATACAAACCGTAGGAAACTAAACGACACAACAAGATTTCAGATGGGTACCATGGGTGTACATGTACAACAACACTATTGGCCCTATTATGATGCTAGTAATGTGCAGGACATGAGAAGTCAACTGTATACACAATTGAAATTGAAATCAACTGAGCTATTTATAAGAGGAAACCTGTTAAAGAAACATGCGTAAACACACCTGTTGTGCCATTGGAGTTACCATTGGATCGTTCAATTTAAAAATAAGTTTGTATGAGTACATATAGTGATACAAGAGCAAAGCAATATGCACGATAGCAATGGAATCTTAAATGAGAACAATTGTTCTTTAGGTTTAAGCACTTGTTCTACATGAACAGAGTACAGTAAGACGCAAGCATATGGTACTTAAAATAAAATGAGCTCATAGAACTTACCACATTCTTGGTTCGGGACCAGTAAAGAACAAGCCTGTCGGGACACCGATTCTATGCCACACCGATCTAGCCTGTGACACCTCATATCACTCTACGGCCTCACGCACGGTATTCCCACGGGTGTCGCCTTACCATGGCCCGGGACCGTTTGCGCCTTTTGGCTCACGTATATGATAGTGTCGCTAGCATCCATATGACAGAGAACCCGGGCCGACATGACTAGTCGTGAACCCAAAGTGGCACTAACTTACGGGGACAGGCATACATGAATCAACATCGAGCATGTCGGTCAGCAGCGTGCGAATCCGGGCTGTAGCACTTGGGCTAACAGGACTCCGGGAACCCGGGCTATAGCAGGCTAGGCAGGACTCTGGATGTCACCGCGTGACATTTCCCCGAAGGGACAGACACAAGAATGAAGTGAAACACATGCCGGCCAGTCAAAGTGTTCCGGAGCAGAAGTGGTGGGCTAGCAGGACTCCGGTAAACCGGGCTGTAGCGGACTACCATGGCTCGGTGGAAGCACTAGGCTACATTTCCCCATAAGAGAGGCTACCAAGGATAAACAACTAGGTTGTCGGATCCCACACATACCAAGCATTTCAATCATACACACAATATGCTCGATATGTGCAAATACAACATGGCATCACAACAAGACTCTACGACTCAGAGTATTTATTCATTAGGCTCCGAGGAGCCAAGATATTACAAACATGGGTCTCATGACCCAACATTCAGAGCATACAAGTCAAAAGCACATGCGGAAGCTTAACATGTCTGAGTACAGACATCTACAAATGAAAAAGGCTGAGAAGCCTAACTATCTACCAGATCCTGCCGAGGGCACAAGATCGTAGCTGAGGTAACAAGCTAAACGTCGAAGTCCATGCGGAACTACTAGCGAGACTGAAGTCTCCGCTGCAAAAACATAAATAAAGCAACATGAGTACAAAGGTACTCAGCAAGACTTACATCAGATCCTATCATACATGCATTTGTATCAAGGAGGTAATGTGGGGTTAGTTGCAGCAAGCCAGCTTTGACTCAGTGGCTATCCTGTTCTACGACTACGAGAAACTTCTTTGAGGTAAGAAAGCGCACACGAGTCCACTAATCACCACCTCAATACACCACTATGGATTCATTCCCGTCTCCCTACGAGAAGCCATCCATAGCACTCACACTTATCTTGAGCATTTTAGAGTATCCACTTCAAGTTGTCTATGTACCACGTAAGCATCCAAGAAGTCCATAACCGCGGACCCGGGCTATTCGAATAGATCATGATAACCCTGCAGGGGTGTACTTCTTCACACACGCTCTCGCCACTTACCGCCATGTACACGTCATGTATCTCGGCAACCTTCAAGCGGAAGCCTGGCGAGGGAGTCGGCCACGACCTAACTAGCCACACAAGACTCTAGTCCAGGTTTATCGCCTATTCGGGTTCCATCCGCAAGGAGATCTGGCCGGGGTGTTGCTCACGGCCCCAAACGATGTGTGCAGGGTTCCCAAGCCCACCTCGCCGGATGGATCTACGCTTGGTACACCATGCCACTTGTGCCTAGTCTGTCCCAAGCCCACCTGGCCGGGTGCCACTTGGTAGACTACTAACACTACCTACAAACAACAGAAACTAATTGCAACTCCTGGACAGAGATCAAGTTGGTTAATAAGTCGAGAGGGGTCGAGTTACTGGAACCCAATGTGTGGTAGTAGCTAGTCATTGGACAACATACACAGAACTCAGTGCTTAAGGACGGTTCCAGTGAGACAGCCCACCATGTACTCCTACATGGCCTCTCACCGCTGCCTTTACCAAATCGTGTTCATACACTTAACTCTCAGCACCAGAACATATCGTAACACTCCAATTCATTCCCAATGAATCAGACCTGACACAACTCTAAGCAATAGCAGGCATGGCATGGTAGGAACACAACATGGCTCAATCAACTCCTACACATGCTAGTGGGTTTCAACTATTTACTATGGCAATGACAGGTCATGCAGAGGAATGGGTTCAACTACCGTAGCATAAAGTAGCAGTTGAATCGTTGTTGTCCTAATGCAATAAAAGAGAGCAGGAGTGAGAGTAGGATTGTATCGGAATGAACAAGGGGGGGGTTGCTTGCCTGGTAGATCAACAGAGTGGTACTGCTCCTCAGACAGGTACTCTGGAACACTCTCCGGAGCAGGACCTATCGAGAAGGAACGGTGTCGACAATCCATACACAAGCATATGCAACAATATGATGCATGATCATGGCATGTAGATGTGATGCTGTTTGAGTTAATGCAACTAGAATTCAACTTGGAAGAGGTCCATTTGAACCAATGGTTCAAACGCAATTCTAAGTTAAGTCCCTTTAAATGCCATAAGTGTGTTTTCATATATACAGCATGTATAGGTTGGTTTGTCATGCATGAAAATGGTACAGATGGATAGATTGAATTTTTCTGATAATTTTTCATATATAACTTATTTCAATCTGAGTTACGGTTGAATTTCTATGAATTTTAGAAGTTTTGGCTATTTTCTGGAATTTCCTGATTTAATTTAAATCCAGAAAATAAATAACTGCATCAGCACTGCATCATGCTTGCGTCAGCAAGTCAACAGTGCTGACTGGGTCAAACCTGACGTGTGGGGTCCACACGTCAGTGACACAGTGTTAAACAGGGGGGGTTTACTAATCTAATTAAAAGATTAGGGCGCACTGGGCCCACATGTCGTGTTAGGGGGATTAATCAGGCGGTGATTAGCGCTAAGCTAATCACCTGCCAGGCCGGACCCATGTGGCAGGGCTCAGGCGACGGGGCTCGTAGCCGGCAACCACTGGCCACGGCGGAGTCCCCGCTGGAAGCCACGGAGCGGCGGCTGGGGGCACCAGGAGGTTGCCCGCGCTCCCGCGCATCCAGGGGAGCCAGCGAGAGGCTGCGAGGGCGGCGGAGCTCGCCGGAGCGGAGCTCGCGGCGGCAGCCGGAGTTCGGGCCTCGGGCGGGATCGTGGCTGCAGCTTGCAAAAGACAAAGGGGAGAGGGGGATTCGAGGTGGGAGCTCACGGGGAGTCCAGCAGAGGCAACGGCGGCTCGGGGGAGGCTCTGCAGGCGACGGACGGGTGGTGGAGATCCACGGCGGCCGGAGTTGAAGATGACGGCAGAGGCGGCGATACGGTGCGTCCCCAGTTGCCTGGTTCGTCGAGGACGTAGAAGACGTCGTGGCGGAGCTCTCGGGCGTGGAGAGAGGTCGAGAGGGAGGCGGTGGCTGCGGCAGCAGCGAGCGGCGGCGACGGTGGCGTTCGTCCGTGCGCGAGAGAGAGCGAGCGGAAGAGGAAATGGGCCACGGGAGAGAGTAAGAGAGGTGCGGGGCGGCGCATGGCGTCGCGCGGGGCATCCAGGCGACGAGGGGGAGGACAGGCAGGCAGGTGGTGTGGCGGCACGGCCGTGCGCGCGCGCCGGCCACACGCCTGGCCGACTGGCGCCAGGAGGACGACGGCGCTGGCGGGCTGGTCCAGCTGGGCCGCAGGTAAGCACAGGTAGGTTTTTTCCCATTTCTGTTTCTTTTCTATTTTTCTGACATTTGTTTGGTTTAATAAAAATAATAAACCATTTTATTTTCTTATGCCAATATTTGTAGGGGCTAGTGGTATTATTCCAGAGCTCCTCAACAAATGGCATAATTTTTGGACAATATTATATATATATATAACAATATATATCCAAAGCAAATAATTACAACATTAATTCCAAATGCCCAAAATAAATATTTATGAGCTCCTAAAAATATTGGTTTGATTTTTATCTCTGTCCAATATTTTCAGAGAGCAACATGAACATTTTCTTGGACCCTTTTGGAGCAATTTTTATCTGGGTCATTTCCAGAAATGATTCTGAGGGTTTCCACAAATCCCCACTTCAAATTTAAATGGAATTTAAACATGATGCACACATGACTAGCTAGTCTAGGTCATACCAGAACTAGGGATGTGACAACTCGCCCCCACTTGAAAGAATCTCGCCCCGAGATTCAGGGGTCGATGGAAAGAAGGTGGGGTACTCCAGTCGAAGACGATCTTCTCGCTCCCAAGTAGCTTCTCTCTCGGAATGATGAGACCACTGAACCTTGAGAAACTTGATGTTCTGACGTCGGGTGACACGCTCTGCTTGATCAAGAATGCGAATAGGGTACTCTCGATATGTGAGGTTATCTTGGAGATCAAGCGTTTCGTGGTCCACTCCGCGGATGGGATCCGAGAAGCAACGCCTGAGTTGAGAGACGTGGAAGACATCATGGACTCGAGAAAGATGTGGGGGTAGTTCCAACTGGTAGGCAACCTCTCCTCGTTTAGCGAGAATGAGGAACGGACCAATATAACGAGGAGCCAACTTGCCCTTGATACCGAATCGATGGGTACCCTTTAGAGGAGTAACCCGAAGGTAAGCCTTGTCGCCAACTTCATAAGCCACTTCCTTATGACGACGGTCATACTGGCTCTTTTGACGAGACTGGGCTGTTTTCAAATTCTCACGAATGATGCGAACTTGCTCTTCTGCTTCCTGGATCATGTCCGGTCCAAAGAATTGTCTTTCACCGGTTTCTGACCAGTTCAAAGGTGTTCGACATCTTCGTCCATACAGAATCTCGAAAGGAGCTTTCTTAAGACTGGATTGATAGCTATTGTTATAAGCAAACTCGGCGAAAGGTAGGCATTTCTCCCAATCCATACCGAATGAGATAACGCAAGCTCTAAGCATGTCTTCGAGAATTTGGTTGACCCTTTCCACCTGACCACTTGATTGAGGGTGGAAAGCGGTACTGAAGGAAAGATGGGTGCCCATGGCAGTTTGGAAACTCTCCCAGAAATGAGAAGTGAAGAGACTACCACGGTCTGAATTGATCTCTAGTGGAACACCATGAAGTGACACTATTCGAGAAATATATAAGTCAGCGAGCTGACTAGCAGTGATACTCTCTCGAACAGGTAGGAAGTGAGCCACTTTGGAAAGACGATCAATGACTACGAAGATAGCGTTATTCCCTTTCTTGGTCCTGGGAAAGCCGGTGATGAAGTCCATACCAACTTTATCCCATTTCCACTCAGGAATGGCTAAAGGTTGAAGGGTGCCAGCAGGCCTTTGATGCTCTGCCTTAACGCGACGACAAACGTCACAGTTAGCTATGAACTCAGCAATTTCTCTCTTCATCCTAGTCCACCAGAACCTCTGGCGTAGGTCCTGATACATCTTAGTACTACCGGGATGAATCGTGAGAGGGGATTCATGCGCCTCCTTAAGGATCAATTGCCGAAGATGTTGCTTCTTGGGAACCACCAGACGGTTCTCGAAGAGAACAACACCTCGATCATCTATAGAGAAACTACCAGCAATACCCTTGGCAATGTTTCTCTTGATCCGGGTAATCCCCGTATCATGCTTCTGGGCTTCTATGATATGATCCACAAGAGTAGGCTTCGCCACCAAGGTAGAAAGGAATCCTTGAGGAGCAATGTGAAGGTTAAGCTTACAGAATTCCTCATGGAGAAGTGGTTGGCCCTGCTGCAACATAAGATTGTTGCAATAGGACTTACGACTTAGCGCATCAGCCATGACATTGCCCTTGCCTGGGGTGTAGGTAATCCCTAAGTCGTAATCTGAGATCAACTCCAACCAACGTCTTTGCCTAAGGTTCAAATCTGGTTGGGTGAAAATATACTTGAGACTCTGGTGATCGGTGTAAATCTCGCAACGTTTACCAAGAAGGTAATGTCGCCATGTCTTAAGAGCATAGACTACGGCTGCGAGCTCTAGATCATGTGTAGGATAATTCTCCTCATGTGGATGCAACTGTCGAGATGCATAGGCAATCACATGACGATCCTGCATAAGAATGCAACCTAGTCCCTGTCGTGAGGCGTCGCAGTAGATAACAAAGTCCTTCGTGAAATCCGGTGGCACCAGTATGGGAGCAGAAGTCAGGCGTCTTTTCAGTTCCTGAAAACTGTACTCACACTGTGGGGACCACTCAAACTTTTTATCTTTCTTGAGAAGTTCCGTGAGGGGTTTGGCCACTTTGGAAAAGTTTCTCAACAAAGCGGCGACAATAACTGGCTAGACCAAGGAAACTCCTAACTTGCTTAACCGTTTCAGGTGGAGTCCAATCAAGAACGGCCTGAACTCGCTCGGGATTGACAGCAATGCCCTTACCAGAGATCACGTGGCCCAGATAGGTCACTTCTGGCAACCAAAATTCGCACTTGGAGAACTTGGCATAAAGGCGGTGCTCTCTGAGTTTTTCTAGCACAAGTCTAAGATGTTCGGCATGCTCTTCCTCGTTCTTCGAGTAGATAAGGATATCATCGAGGTAAACCACGACGAACTTGTCTAAGTACTCCATGAAGATCGAGTTCATCAAGCGGGAGAAGGTAGCTGGAGCATTGGTTAGACCAAAGGACATGACGGTGTACTCGTACTGGCCATAACGAGTGACAAAAGCCGTCTTAGGAATGTCCCCATTTCTAATCTTGATTTGGTGGTAGCCTAACCTCAAATCCATCTTGGAAAAGACTGAGGATCCAGCGAGCTGATCATACAGGTCGTTGATCCTGGGGAGCGGATACTTGTTCTTTATCGTGACCAAATTAACGGGACGATAATCTACAACCATCCGGTCCGTACCATCCTTCTTCTTGACGAAGAGAACGGGGCAAGCCCAAGGAGAAGAACTAGGACGGATGAAACCCTTTTGCAAGGATTCATCGAGTTGTTTCTTAAGCTCGGCTAGCTCTAAGGGTGCCATCTTGTAAGGTCTCCTAGAAATTGGGGCGGTTCCTGGGATAAGATCTATGACAAACTCTACATCCCTGTCAGGTGGAATACCTGGCAGTTCTTCTGGAAAGACATCCGGAAAGTCACGGACTACCGGGATATCCTCAAGGTCTGGAAGAGGGCTGGCATTAAGAGAATAAAGCTGACGCTTTGCAATTCTGGTGGAGACAGTGACTATCTTGCCAGATGGGTGTGTGAGCTGAACAGACCGGGTGTAACAATCAATCTTGGCATAATGAGCTTTCATCCAGTCCATACCCAAGATGATGTTAATATCTGAAGACTTGAGAGATATCAAGGAAGCTAGGAATACAAGTCTGTCAACATGTATTTCATTGCCATAACTTATCCTAGAAGTTTGCCATTTGGATCCAGGAGTTTGAATGAGTAGTGGGGAGGGCATATCACAAAATGACATGTCGTGCAAGCGGGCATAACTTTCGGAAATGAAGGAATGAGACGCCCCAGTATCAAATAGAACCGAAGCTGGATGACAGTTTACAAGGAGTGTACCAAGAACGACATCTGGATCATCCTGAGCGTCTTTAGCTGAGACGTGATGCACACGTCCACATTCAGTGGGAGCTGACTTGGTACTGATCATCTTGCGTGATGGCTTACCACGGCCAACAGACTTCTCGGGCTGGGGTGGAGCAACACGGGTCTGAGTGCAAATACGGGCGGTGTGGCCTGGCTCTCCGCACTTGTAACAAATCTTGGAGGTAGGACGTGGACCCGCGTTGGCAGGCGGTCCACCAATAGGCCTGGGTGGAGCATACGGCTGAACTGGGTGAGGCGCCACATAAGATGGCCTCGGTGTATAACCGGGTGGAAGAGCAGAGTTCGGAATCCAAATCCGGCGCTTCTGAGAACTAGAACCGGAGGAAGAACCCAAATCACGGGTGTGCTTACGAGACTCCTCGTAGGTGAGCTGAGCTGTCTCCGCATTAATGGCCTTGTTCACAAGAGCCTGGAATGTATTGCAATGGTGCAGGTGGAGATCTCGACGCAACTTGGGGTTGAGACCCTTCCGGAACCTAGCCTGCTTCTTAGCGTCCGTGGACACTTCTTCTGTAGCATAGCGGGCGAGGTTCTCAAACTCTCTACTGTAAGCATCAACAGCCATCTTACCCTGGGTAAAACTACAGAACTCTTCTCTCTTGCGGTCAATGAGAGCCTGAGGAATGTGATGCTCGCGAAAAGCCTCAGTGAAATCCCTCCAGGTCGGTATCTGGCCAGCTGGAAGCATAGCCTCATAGTTCTGCCACCAAAGACTAGCAGGACCTTCCAGGTGATATGCAGCATAAGTGACCTTGTCACCTTCAGCTACGTTCGCAGAACGCAGCTTGTGTGTGATACTACGGAGCCAGTCATCTGCATCGAGTGGTTCAATGGAATGATGGAAGGTAGGTGGTTTCAAACCAATGAAATCATAGATGGTCGCTGACTCTTTGCACTGAGGTGCGGTGTTCTCCTCGATACGTGCTAACAAGCGGTTAGACTCATGCTTGTTCCTCTCCATCTCTAACATAAACTCTGCCAACGAAGGCTGGTCGGGAGGATCCTCCTCATCCCTACCACCTCCGTGGTTCAGGCAACGAGCAACAGAACTTCGGTTAACTGACGACATCCTGAGAAGCGGAACCAAGGACGAGGTCAACAACAACTATAGGATGCAACATGTAGCACAAGGAAATTTAGTATCTCTCAAACTCCTAGGACAAATCCGGCAGCATAACGGCAGTAAAATGCTCAAAATGAGACATTCTGCAAAAGGCAGGGTAGCACCATACTCAACATCGTCACCCAAGGTTCTGAGATATTACTAAACAGGCTACACCAGAGGTACTCGAACTGGGATATGACTCTGATCAACCAGTCCTAAGAGACTACGGAGTAGTAACACGTGATCCTGATAGACGGAAGAGAAAGCCTAGTTCCTTAACCCCGTAGGAAAGATAGGATGACTCAGATCAGAAGGCATGAGGTAAAAGGAGTAAAAAGAGCCTTACGTTCCCTTCCACAATCAATTCCCTTATATAACTAAAGAATTTCTAGACTCAACTTCGACCAGGTTGGCTTGGAAATCCTACAGGCAGTCAGGCTCTGATACCAAAGCTGTCGGGACCCCGATTCTATGCCACACCGATCTAGCCTGTAACACCTCATATCACTTTGCGGCCTCACGCACGGTATTCCCACGGGTGTCGCCTTACCATGGCCCGGGACCGTTTGCGCCTTTTGGCTCACGTATATGATAGTGTCGCTAGCATCCATATGACAGAGAACCCGGGCCGACATGACTAGTCGTGAACCCAAAGTGGCACTAACTTACGGGGACAGGCATACATGAATCAACATCGAGCATGTCGGTCAGCAGCGTGCGAATCCGGGCTGTAGCACTGGGCTAACAGGACTCCGGGAACCCGGGCTGTAGCAGGCTAGGCAGGACTCCGGATGTCACCGCGTGACATTTCCCCGAAGGGACAGACACAGGAACGAAGTGAAACACATGCCGGCCAGTCAAGTGTTCCGGAGCAGTAGTGCTGGGCTAGCAGGACTCTGGTAATCCGGGCTGTAGCGGACTACTATGGCTCATGGATGCACAAGACTACATTTGCCCATAAGAGAGGCTACCAAGGATAAACAACTAGGTTGTCGGATCCCACACATACCAAGCATTTCAATCATACACACAATATGCTCGATATGTGCAAATACAACATGGCATCACAACAAGACTCTACGACTCAGAGTATTTATTCATTAGGCTCCGAGAAGCCAAGATATTACAAACATGGGTCTCATGACCCAACATTCAGAGCATACAAGTCAAAAGCACACGCGGAAGCTTAACATGTCTGAGTACAGACATCTACAAATGAAAAAGGCTGAGAAGCCTGACTATCTACCAGATCCTGCCGAGGGCACAAGATCGTAGCTGAGGTAACAAGCTAAACGTCGAAGTCCATGCGGAAACTACTAGCGAGACTGAAGTCTCCGCTGCAAAAACATAAATAAAGCAACATGAGTACAAAGGTACTCAGCAAGACTTACATCAGATCCTATCATACATGCACTAGTATCAAGGAGGCAATGTGGGGTTCAGTTGCAGCAAGCCAGCTTTGACTCAGTGGCTAACCTATTCTACGACTACGAGTAACTTCTTTGAGGTAAGAAAGCGCACACGAGTCCACTAATCACCACCTCAATACACCACTATGGATTCATTCCCGTCTCACTACGAGAAGCCATCCATAGCACTCACACTTATCTTGAGCATTTTAGAGTATCCACTTCAAGTTGTCTATGTACCACGTAAGCATCCAAGAAGTCCATAACCGAGGACACGGCTATTCGAATAGATCATGATAACCCTGCAGGGGTGTACTTCTTCACACACGCTCTCGCCACTTACCGCCATGTACACGTCATGTATCTCGGCAACCTTCAAGCGGAAGCCTGGCGGGGGAGTCGGCCACGACCTAACTAGCCACACAAGACTCTAGTCCAGGTTTATCGCCTATTCGGGTTCCATCCGCAAGGAGATCCGGCCGGGGTGTCGCTCACGGCCCCAAACGATGTGTGCAGGGTTCCCAAGCCCACCTCGCCGGATGGATCTACGCTTGGTACACCGTGCCACTTGTGCCTAGTCTGTCCCAAGCCCACCTGGCCGGGTGCCACTTGGTAGACTACTAACACTACCTACAAACACCAGAAACTAATTGCAACTCCTGGACAGAGATCAAGTTGGTTAATAAGTCGAGAGGGGTCGAGTTACCGGAACCCAATGTGTGGTAGTAGCTAGTCATTGGACAACATACACAGAACTCAGTGCTTAAGGACGGTTCCAGTGAGACAACCCACCATGTACTCCTACATGGCCTCTCACCGCTACCTTTACCAAATCGTGTTCATACACTTAACTCTCAGCACCAGAACATATCGTAACACTCCAATTCATTCCCAATGAATCAGACCTGACACAACTCTAAGCAATAGCTGGCATGGCATGGTAGGAACACAGCATGGCTCAATCAACTCCTACACATGCTAGTGGGTTTCAACTATTTACTGTGGCAATGACAGATCATGCAGAGGAAAGGGTTCAACTACCGCAGCATAAAGTAGCAGTTGAATCGTTGTTTTCCTAATGCAATAAAAGAGAGCAGGAGCGAGAGTAGGATTGTGTCGGAATGAACAAGGGGGGGTTTGCTTGCCTGGTAGATCAACAGAGGAGGCACTGCTTCACAGGCAGGTACTCTCGAGCACTCTTCGGAGCAGGACCTATCGAGAATGAACGGTGTCGACAATCAATACACAAGCATATGCAACAATATGATGCATGATCATGGCATGTAGATGTGATGTTGTTTGAGTTAATGCAACTAGCATTCAACTTGGAAGAGGTCCATTTGAACCAAAGGTTCAAAATGCAATTCTAAGTTAAGTCCCTTTAAATGCCATAAGTGTGTTTTCATATATACAGCATGTATAGGTTGGTTTGTCATGCATGAAAATGGTACAGATGGATAGATTGAATTTTTCTGATAATTTTTCATATATAACTTATTTCAATCTGAGTTACGGTTGAATTTCTATGAATTTTAGAAGTTTTGGCTATTTTCTGGAATTTCCTGATTTAATTTAAATCCAGAAATAAATAACTGCATCAGCACTGCGTCATGCTTGCGTCAGCAAGTCAACAGCGCTGACTGGGTCAAACCTGACGTGTGGGATCCACACGTCAGTGACACAGTGTTAAACAGGGGGGGGGTTACTAATCTAATTAAAAGATTAGGGCGGACTTGGCCCACATGTCAATGTCAGGGGGATTAATCAGGCGGTGATTAGCGCTAAGCTAATCACCTGCCAGGCCGGACCCACGTGGCAGGGCTCAGGCGACGGGGCTCGTCGCCGGCGACCACTGGCCACGGCGGAGTCCCCGCTGGAAGCCACGGAAGCGGCGGCTGGGGGCACCAGGAGGTTGCCCGCGCTCCGGCGCATCCAAGGGAGCCAGCGAGAGGCTGCGGGAGCGGCGGAGCTCGCCGGAGCGGAGCTCGCGACGGCGGCCGGAGTTCGGCCTCGGGCGGGATCGTGGCTGCAGCTTGCAAAAGACAAAGGGGAGAGGGGGATTCGAGGTGGGAGCTCACGGGGAGTCCAGCAGAGGCAACGGCGGCTCGGGGGAGGCTCTGCAGGCGACGGACGGGCGGTGGAGATCCATGGCGGCCGGAGTTGAAGATGACGGCGGAGGCGGCGATAGGGTGCGTCCCCAGTTGCCTGGCTCGTCGAGGACGTGGAAGACGTCGTGGCGGAGCTCTCGGGCGCAGAGAGAGGTCGAGGGGGAGGCGGTGGCTGCGGCAGCAGCGAGCGGCGGCGACGGTGGCGTTCGGCCGTGCGCGAGAGAGAGCGAGGGGAAGAGGAAATGGCCACGGGAGAGAGCAAGAGAGGTGCGGGGCGGCACGTGGCGTCGCGCGGGGCATCCAGGCGACGAGGGGGAGGACAGGCGGGCAGGTGGCGTGGCGGCACAGCCGTGCGCGCGCGCCAGCCACACGCCTGGCCGACTGGCGCCAGGAGGACGACGACACTGGCGGGCTGGTCCAGCTGGGCCGCAGGTAAGCAGAGGTAGGTTTTTCCCCATTTCTGTTTCTTTTCTATTTTTCTGAAATTTGTTTGGTTTAATAAAAATAATAAACCATTTTATTTTATTATGCCAATTTTTGTAGGGGCTAGTGGTATTATTCCAGAGCTCCTCAACAAATGGCATAATTTTTGGACAATATTATATATATATAAATATATATCCAAAGCAAATAATTACAGCATTAATTTCAAATGCCCAAAATAAATATTTATGAGCTCCTAAAAATATTGGTTTGATTTTTATCTCTGTCCAATATTTTCAAAGAGCAACATGAACATTTTCTTGGACCCTTTTGGAGCAATTTTTATCTGGGTCATTTCCAGAAATGAATCTGAGGGTTTCCCAAATCCCCACTTCAAATTTAAATGGAATTTAAACATGATGCACACATGACTAGCTAGTCTAGGTCATACCAGAACTAGGGATGTGACAAAGCCATTCCCAGTCATCGTCCAGTAAATGTGTCTCAGGAGAACGTAAGGGAATTTGATGAGTTTCTTTGCCAGTGAAGTACGTTTTCTTTAGGTAATTCCGATACTGGCACCAAGCATTCTTGAAGATAGCAGAGGTATTAGCACCGGTTACCTCATCCTGAGTTTCCAAATCGGTCCTTCTCTATAGACAAAAATGGGAAAATTTGTTGTATATAACCATCATGGAGGTAGAATGTATGGGACAAAGCAAAGTAATTGCCATGAATAACATTACTTACACATTACTCCTGGAAAAACACCTGCAACTGGCATTTTCCTTCATCTTCAGTATAATATTTCCATGATGGGAAGATACGCACATAGGATTTAACAACATCAAATGCGATAGATGCTAAACTATGAATGGCTGGTTGAGCTTCAGCCACATGAATAGGTGTACTAACTGGTGGTAGTACTGGTGCTTTGGGCACTGGAGCTGCCTTACTAACTGCTCTTGTTTGGGAGCTCTGTGGTGGAGATGGTGTTGTGTAAACAGGAACTAGGTTACTATCTGCTGGGGTTGGGATTAGATTGGGTGAAGCTGGTTCTCTGTCCATCGTAGTAGGGATAAAATCTGCGCGAGTCTGGGTTATGTGTGGTAGGGCTGGTTCTCGTGCATGTACAACCGGGGTGCTATCTCCACCAAGAGGTAGCACTGTTTTATTTGAAGACCGTGTTTTTACTCCGCTAGATACTGCCATCACCCGCTCCAATTCAAATGGCTGATAAACAGGAAACATAGACATTGTATGAGAGACAGATGCAATAGATAGTGTGGAAAAAAGAGGGCATTAAATAGTTGACATGTATATTGTTTAACAAAAACGGATAGCATGACATAATTTCACATATATGATGTCTATCTAAACTGGATAGCATAGCACAACATAATTCAAAGATATGATGACTAACTAAACAGGATCGCATGACATAATTCACATACATGTTATCTAAGTAACCAGGATCACATGATTTAATTCACATATGTGATTTATATGCTAAGCGGAGGGCATTCGCATATATGATGTCTGAACTAAGAACATGGTGTTGAATATTGTGTATATGATGTCTAAACTGTGCAATGCAAGACACCATATGCATGATATGAGCAGTAGAACCATGCCAAGTTAGAGCATACACCTCGGTGGGGGAATAGGACCGGTCATCTGTCTCTGAAACCATATCTGAGGAGCTATCGGGACCCAGCAAGAGATCTACTTCGACAGGTAGCACTGTCTGCTCTGAAGGCCTTGTTTTCACTTTAGATTTTTCCATCACCCACTCAAATGGCTGATTCAAAGTAAGAGTAGTTTTATGTACAAACATTGTCGACAAATGGAAATTTATTGAAGAAAAGGATGGGCTAGATATCATTCAAATATATGATGCCTGGTAAATAGGATGGCATTGCACATTTCACATATATTATGGCTGGCTAAAAGACATGAGACCGCATAATTCCCATATATGATATTGAGACTAAACAGGTGGCATTACAGAACATGTCTAAACTAAGCAGATGACATATATGATGTCAAAAGTAGGCACTGCAAGGCAACATATGCATGATATGACTAACATCATCATGCCAAGTTAGAGCAAACACCTTGGGGGGGGGGGGTAAATAGGAGTGGTCAGCTGCATCTGAATCCGCCTCAGAACATATATCTTCCTCTGGATTACAATCTGGAGAGGGGGGAGGGTTTGCCATTGAACCCACCATGGAGCGATGTCTGCATGACATTGTATTGCCACGCAAAACTCTTCTCTTTTTATCTACATGTTCAGCATGACTGTGTACAATATCTGACATGCATACAAAAAATATAGTGAGATTATGTAAGGAGAGCATGCAGAAATCTAGAGTAATGGTAACAACCAGTGGATGGATCAAAAATAATGATAGCAGGCTGATGATTGCTTTAATTTAATAAAAAAACAGATGATGTTGCTTTACTATTTGTTTCCCACCCAAGATGAACAACATAGGCATACCCTAGGTGAACCAGATATTAGACATAGATACTATTCATTGCTGCCTCGATATGTGCCCCACAACTAATTTAGAAATCAAGTCTGAACATCAATTAGAACCTGACTTGGAGTCTAAGAGGTGAACAGGACAATAAAGTAGCAGGTAATATTAAGCAATGCATAACATAAGCAGAAACAAAAGAGTGCGACCTCTCTTGTGGACCCGTGTACTCCTCAGGTTCATCTGCTGAGTCGATGATGGTGATGCCGTTGCGGTGGGTGCTGGTGGCATGGAAGGAGATCTGAAGCGGCGAAAGACGGTCAGGAGTCGTGATGTCTGGTTTGGTGCATGCTTCTGTCGATGGAGCAACTCAGGTGAGGTGGACGACGTCGCGGCATGAGCAAGACAAACCACACAAAGTTTTCTTCGACACCTACCTGTAACTGAAGTAATTTTGTAAGGGCTCATTTGGCTTGCATGATTCTAAAAACGCAGGGATAGGAGGAAAAACACCGGAATAGGATAAGAATGCACATGGGAAAAAGAGCATTTGTGAACACAGGATTTCTGTCAACTTGGGTGTTTGGTTCACAGGAATTGGAGGAGCAGAGGAATGTAAAGAAACATGGCCCAAATAAAGTGAAACCATATGAAAGCATGTACAGTTAGAATGTTATTCTGCCACTAATGCACTTGGTCTTGTTTTCATGCATAGGATTTTGAAAAGTAGGTCCAGGTGGATGTTTTGCTCCATTCCTTTCAACAAAATGCATGAATAATTGAATAGTAGAGTGCCATAGGAAAATTTCATATTGCTATGTTTTTCTATTGAACCAAAATAGCCCTAATGGATCGACATTAATGTAGAGTAATAAGTGATGCGACAAGTGTACAACCTCTTTGCCATAGCCGTGTCGACCTCATCATCATTGGGTTGGCCGCTGCTACCTCTTGAGCACTGCGTTGGTTTTCCCTTGAAGAGGAAAGGGTGATGCAGTAAAGTAGCGTAAGTATTTCCCTCAGTTTTTGAGAACCATGGTATCAATCCAGTAGGAGACCACGCTCGAGTCCCACGCACCTACACAAACAAATAAGAACCTCTCAACCAACGCGATAAAGGGGTGGTCAATCCCTTCACGGTCACTTACAAGAGTGAGATCTGGTAGAGATGATACGATAATATTTTTGGTATTTTTATGATAAAGACTAAAAGTAAAGAAAGCAAAATAAATGGCGCCAGAAATAGCTTGTTGACGGGAGATTAATATGATGGAAGATAGACCCGGGAGCCATAGGTTTCACTAGTGGCTTCTCTCAAGATAGCATAAGTATTACGGTGGGTAAACGAATTACTGTCGATCAATTGATAGAATTGAGCATAGTTATGAGAATATCTAGGTATGATCATGTATATAGGCATCACGTCCGTGACAGGTAGACCGAAACGATTCTGCATCTACTACTATTACTCCACACATCGACCGCTATCCAGCATGCATCTAGAGTATTAAGTTCATAAGGCAGAGTAATGCTTTAAGTAAGATGACATGATGTAGAGGGATAAACTCATGCAATGATATAAAACCCATCTTTTTATCATCGATGGCAACAATACAATACGTGCCTTGCTGCCCCTGCTGTCACTGGGAAAGGACACCGCAAGATTGAACCCAAAGCTAAGCACTTCTCCCATTGCAAGAAAGATCAATCTAGTAGGCCAAACCAAACTGATAATTCGAAGAGACTTGCAAAGATAACCAATCATACATAAAAGAATTCAGAGGAGATTCAAATATTGTTCATAGATAATCTTGATCATAAACCCACAATTCATCAGATCTCGACAAACACACCGCAAAAGAAGATTACATCGAATAGATCTCCAAGAAGATCAAGGAGAACTTTGTATTGAGATCCAAAGAGAGAGAAGAAGCCATCTAGCTAATAACTATGAACCCGAAGGTCTGAGATAAACTACTCACACATCATCGGAGAGGCTATGGTGTTGATGTAGAAGCCCTCCGTGATCGATGCCCCCTCCGGCGGAGCGCCGGAAAAGGCCCCAAGATGGGATCTCACGGGTACAGAAGGTTGCGGTGGTGGAAATAGGGTTTTGGCTCCGTATATGATGTTTCCAGGGTATATGGGTATATGTAGGAGGAGGAAGTACGTCAGTGGAGCAACAAGGGGCCCACGAGGGTGGAGGGCACACCTGGGGGAGGTGGGCGCGCCCCCCTACCTCGTGCCTTCCTCGTTGATTGCTTTACGTAGACTCCAAGTCCTTTGGATCATGTTTGTTCAGAAAATCACATTCTCGAAGGTTTCATTCCGTTTGGACTCCGTTTGATATTCTTTTCCTTCGAAACACTGAAATAGGCAAAAACACAGCAATTTGGGCCGGGCCTCCGGTTAATAGGTTAGTCCCAAAAAATAATATAAAAGTGTATAATAAAGCCCATTAAACATCCAAAATAGAATATAATATAGCATGGAACAATAAAAAAATTATAGATATGTTTGAGACGTATCAAGCATCCCCAAGCTTAATTCCTGCTCGTCCTCGAGTAGGTAAATGATAAAAACAGAATTTTTGATGTGGAATGCTACTTAGCATAATTTTCAATGTAATTCTCTTATTTGTGGTATGAATATTCAGATCCGAAAGATTCAAGACAAAAGTTTAATATTGACATAAAAATAATAATACTTCAAGCATACTAACTAAGCAATTATGTCTTCTCAAAATAACATGGCCAAAGAAAGTTATCCCTACCAAATCATATAGTCTGGCTATGCTCTATCTTCACCACACAAAATATTTAAATCATGCACAACCCCGATGACAAGCCAAGCAATTGTTTCATACTTTTGGTGTTCTCAAACTGTTTCAATCTTCACGCAATACATGAGCATGAGCCATGGACATAGCACTATATGTGGAATAGAATGGTGGTTGTGGAGAAGACAGAAAAGGAGAAGATAGTCTCACATCAACTAGGCGTATCAACGGGCTATGGAGATGCCCATTAATAGATATCAATGTGAGTGAGTAGGGATTGCCATGCAACGGATGCACTAGTGCTATAAGTGTATGAAAGCTCAACAAAAGAAACTAAGTGGGTGTGCATCCAACTCGCTTGCTCATGAAGACCTAGGGTATTTTGAGGAAGCCCATCATTGGAATATACAATCCAAGTTCTATAATGAAAAATTCCCACTAGTATATGAAAGTGATATCATAGGAGACTCTCTATCACGAAGATCATGGTGCTACTTTGAAGCACAAGTGTGGAAAAAGGATAGTAGCATTGTCCCTTCTCTCTTTTTCTCTCATTTTTTTGGGCCTTCTCTTTTTTATGGCCTCCTTTTTTTCGTCCAGAGTCTCATCCCAACTTGTGGGGGAACCATAGTCTCCATCATCCTTTCCTCACTTGGGATAATTGTCGGTGTGGAACGACGCCTATGGGATCACAAGAATCCCTACTACGGTTGCCGGGGCGCAAGGTTGCAAGAAGAGCAGGATTAGTAATCAGCACAAGGATCGTTTACCCAGGTTCGGGCCGCGAGGATGCGTAAAACCCTAGTCCTGCTTTGGTGGGTGTATTGAATGTTCTTGAGCCCTTGAACTAGCTACGGTGGCTGAGTAGTCCCAAAGAGCCGAATCCTCCTCCAGTACGCCATGGGCCTCCTTTTATAGTCGAAAGGGGCTGCCACAGTGGCACACAGGAGGTGGAAAGGCGTACAGCGCTACGAGCTTATCGCTCATATTACAGGACAAGACGCATTTAATGCGCCGCTGAGGTGTCCGCTAGCTTTATCGGGGGCGGGAGCGAGGCCCGTCCCGTCCGTCGCCGCTCCTCCTTGCTTCGACACGCGCCCTGGCCAGCGATGTGTGCGACGCCATGTAGGCAGGCAGGCAGCTGAGGTGGCGCGGCGGTAGGGTCTTCAGAAGATCTGCATGCCGCCACGCATGTGCTTGCTGATCTGGTCAGGGAGCTGCATGTTGCCACGCAGGTGTCAGCCCAGCTGGTTGGGCTGGCAGCTGCATGCGAACGGCGGTGGAGACTTGGCTAATGCGGGCCTGGCAGTGGCCCTGCTGGCGTCCTCGGTGAGGGCCTTGCCGGGTGGCCCGGCAAGGGTCTTGCCGTGGCGCGCTGTCGTCCCCGGCAAGGATCTTGCTGGGGGTCTTGTGGCCCTCCTCGGCAAGGATCTCGGTGGGGACCGTTGTCTTTTAATCCTTAGCTGATCTTGAATATTCCTTGGTCTTTACAAAGATCTGTATGCCACCATGGAGGTGCGTCCCGAGCCCTAGTCCCAACGTGGTTGGTTGAGTTGGAACCCGTGGGCTCAAGGGTGGCTCACTCCGCTGGTGTGGGCGAGCCGCGCCGGCAAGGGTCTTGTCAGGGCTGCTGAGGCTGCCCCGGCAAGGGTCCTGCCGGGGGAACCTGTTTCGCCTCTCTGCTTCTTTGTGCTTCTTGGCCTTGGCGTTGCCTTGGCTGTCTTGGGCTTCGGTTTTACCTCGGTTCACCTCCCCTGTTCTGCTCGGTGCGGCCGTGGGCGCGGCTCCGATTGTCCGTGCACAGGTAAAGGGGTACAAAGGTGCGCACCTTCTTTTGTACACCGACAGGAGCCCCCGGGCCTGGGCCACACATAAGTGAGACACGTTGTTGGGCCAGGCCCAAAACGGTGCGTGGGCAGGAGGGGCGGTTTTACCGCGGTAATTTTCCGTCTGCTGCGCTTCCCCACGACCCGCTTTGAACGCGCGACATGGGGGAGTGGCGCGTGACGTGGGCGGCATGCGTGGGGCTGTAACCGCACGCATGCGTCACATCGTGGTTTATGGGAAAGGAGGCGGCCCGCGCCTTCCCGTAAAAAGGAATAACCGCGGGCGCGCTGCTCACTTTACCCCCTTCTGCGCCTTCTTCCAATCTCAGAGCCGCCGCCCCCTTCTCCTTCCTCCCTAAGCTTCGCTCTTTCTCGCCGCCGTCGCGTTCCCGCCGTCCTCTGTTTTGCCCCCTCCCCCGGCCGCCATGGCGCCCAAATCCACCAAGGGCAAGGGAGTGGCCAAGGATGTCGGAGCGACGGAGCCGCCGGAGAGTGCGCTGGTGGTGCAGCGGACGCAGTCCGCCTACTTCCCCTCGACAGTTCATGCGTTCGAGCTCCGGGAGGCCTTCAAACCCTTGTGGGGGGTCAAGACGGGGGGAGAGAAGATGGGGCATCCAGCCACGCGCGTCATCCCCGCCAATTGCGCCGAGGCTGCTCCAAATCGGTACCCTTTCCTCATCGACTACTTCTCCTGCGGGCTCTGTCCCCCTTCTCTGATTTCTTCAGCGACATCATGCACACCTTTTGCTTATGCCTCTTGGATCTTACCCCAAATAATGTGGCGTGCATGGCCCTTTTCGCTTACCTTTGCGAAGGTTTCGCCGGGGTGCACCCCAACATGGCGCTCTTCCGCCACTACTTCTTCCCTCGGATCCAAACGGGAGGCGCCATTTCCGGTTGCATCACCTGGATCCCAAGGTCCAAGGGAGCGTACCCGAATGGCGCCATGAATGAGAGGTGGGAAGAATGGCGGGGCCGGTGGTGCTGGATCGAAGAGAAGGACCCGCCGGCGTTCTACGAAGTTTGCCGGGCGCCGCCGGTCCGCAGAAGCGATTGGAGCGACGTGCCGACGACGAGAAGCTCACGACCGCCACCACCAGGATCCTTCGGCTCACCGAGGCCGGGCTCACCCTTGAGATGATCGGGGCGGACTTCATCCGTCGCCGGATCGCTCCACTGCACAACAAGGGGAGGCCGGCCTGGCTCTTCATGAACGACGCCGACATCATGCGGCTTCGCCCGAGCCTCGACCACAATTTCACAGTAATGGGGCATGCCCACTTTTGCCAGCGGCTTTTCCAGGTCGATGTGGGCCGCGACGGCAAGGTCGAGCAGACCAGCAAGGTTGCGAGGGCCACCGCGAAGGCCGGCAAGGTCGTCAAGGGGCCCCTGTTCAGGTTGTCGGCGGGAGTGGTCCCGCTGAGCAACAACTCGCGTTGGACTGACATCATTGCCATGATGCCGGACTGCAACGCGCACGGCCCTGACTCGAGCTGGGTTGAGCCGGAGGACATCCAGGTGCAGCAGTTCTTCGACAACCTGCACGAGGGGTACATCACCGACGAGCCGCGGCTCATCCAGGACACCAGCTAGGCGGAGTTGGACTACATCGCTGCCAAGGCGATGGAGGCGCAGCGTGCCGAGGAGGCCGGCAGCGCTGGTGGCATGGAGGACAAGGTCGTGGTGGCCGCGGAGGAGGAGGAGCTCGCCCGGTGGGCGGAGGCCGCTGGGGAGGCCAGCAGTGCCGGCACCGGGGCTCCTCTTGTCGAAGACGCGGCCGACGAGTCATCGGAGGAATAGGCTAGGGGGAGGAGGAGGTCGTGGCCGTCGATCCTCCAGCCACGGGGAGAGGACGGGTCCTGCGGCGGGCCACCTCCGGCGAGCCGGTCCGGCCCGGCAGGGTCGCGCAGCTGCGGCAGGCCCAGGAGATGTCCGCACGCCAGACGAGGGCCGCGGCGGCGAAGGAGAAGGCATCCGCTTCTTCCTCGGCAAAGCGTGTTCGGACGCCACCTCCTTCCCCTCCCCCGGCAGACGTTGACGCGGGGGTCACCTTTAATGGGTCCCTCAGCCCAAGGAGGAAGAGGAAGGCAACAGAGGAGGAGATGGACGGCGAGTAAGCAACTTGCCCCTCTTCGCCATCTCTGTTTCCTCAGTCCGTGCCACATGTCTTGACTTATTTTCATACTTGCAGGGACGCGGAGACGCTGGCCCAGAGGGTAAACAGGGCCAAGGCCTCGGCGGGCGGCCAGCCCCCTGCTGGTGCTTCAAGGGCGCCGCTGGTGTTGTTGAGCAGCCCGGACAGCAGCCCCCGGCGCTGCCCCAGCGTAAGTTCACCGCTCACTCCTCGTCGACATGTGTCAGGGGTATGATACATTGGCGCTGACCTTGTCGCATATGCAGGAGGAAAGCAGCAGCGAGAGGAGCCACAGAGGGCTACTCCCACCACGCCGCCCCCATCAACCACACCGCCCCGAGGGGCGTCCTCGGCAAGGGCGCCAAGCACCGAGCCCACGCACATGGAGGAGGAGGAGGAGAACTTGGGCGCTGGTGGCTTCGCCTCGGCGCTAGACGTTGGCGGGGAGGGGACTTCTGCTTCCCAGCCTGGCACTGGTAAGTCTCTGGCCTTTCATCCCTGCTTTTCTCTTCTTTTTGAATTTTTGATCTAGGCCCTACCCCACCCCCTTTTTGATATCCAGATCCTCTCTCAGCGGACCGGGAGGACCTGGACACCGTCATCGGGGACGTGGCCAAGGACGCCGCGGCGGAGGCCGAGAAGATCGTCGCCGATGAGGCCACCAGGGGCACCGCGGAGGACGCCGCCAAAGGGCCTGCCGGGGAGCCCGGCAAGGCCACCGCCGAGGAGGAGGTGGTCGATGACCAGCCTTCCTCCTCCACTGCCTCTAGCTCCGGCAAGTACCTGAAGGTAAGCGACGATCTCTTCGTTCACCTCCCCGACACGTCGAGCACCAGGGCCCCCGTCGAGGGAGAGGTGTTCGACGACGAAGTGCTTGCCGCCGCCGGGCTCGAGGTCGTCGATGAGCCGAGCGTCGGTGGCGACAGCTCCCAGGAGGAGCGGCTGCTCCAGGCCATGGGCGCCAGCTTCCGGAAGCTCCAGGCGCTCCATCGTGCCCGCCTGGACAAAGCTAAGTCCACGATGGCGGTGGCGGAGAAGGCGGAGGCGGACCTCCAGAAGCGCGTCGCCGAGACGCAGGACTGGTTCTGCCAGGCTCACGAGGAGCTGAAGGCCGCCCAGGGCTAGCTGGCCAAGCGTGACGTGGAGCTCACCATGAAGCTGGCCGACATCGAGAAGGCCCAGGAGAAGGCGGAGGGCTTGGCCGCGGCAGCCGAGGCCGCCAGGACCCAGCACCAGGCCGCGCTGAACTCCCAGGAGGAGGACCTCGCCAAGCGCGAGGCGGACCTCGACGCCCAACTCCACGCCAAGGACAAGGAGGTGGAGAAGCTTGCCGCGTAGCGGACCCAAGAGCTGGAGCAGAGGCACAAAGAGACACTCGATGCCCAGGCTCTGGTTCACACCGGCAAGGTGAAGGAGCTGGAGGTGGAGCGGGACGAGCTGAAGGAGCAGGCCCTGAAGCTCTCCCAGGAGAAGGACACGCTCAACGGCGCCTTGACGGAGGCGCAGGGCGTGGCCGTCAGCAGGGCCGGGGATCTCTCCGAGGCCAACAACTCCATCAAAGATCTCAAGCTGAAGCTGGAGGGTCTCGAGAAGATGATGTCGGAGTCCAGGGCCCGGGAAGGGACCCTGACCAAAAACCTGGAGACCGAGAAGCAGCTGCGGAAGAACGAGGCCCTCAACTTCAAGGAGCACGTGGAGGGCGAGAACCGCTGGCTCGATCGCCTCGCCATCGTTGCCAACCAGGCCGCCGCGCAGCTGGCCACCATGGGGATGCCGGATGTGAGGTACGCCCCGAAGCGGAGCGTGAGCGCCAACTGCTGCCTGACCCTGTTCTTTGAGAAGGTCGTCGGTGCTTTGGAGCGGCTTCACGCCAACCGGGCGGCCTCGCTGGCCGACGAGGCCCGGAGGCTTTGCGAGGGCGCCATGACCAAGGTTCTCACCAAGGTGGCGTACTGGTACCCCGACCTCGACTTCGACGCCACGCTGGAGAGCTTGCCGGAGGATACTGACTTCGCGCCGCTCAGGGAGCGCATCAAGCCCGTCATCAGCTGTGTCGGCGGCATTCTGAGGGTGGAGGGCCAACGCCGGGACTAGGCACCCCGTTTCTTTTCGTTGCTGCAAATTCACAACCAAGACGATTTTTATCTTTATATAGAACTGCGGCAACAAGCGATGTAATATAACTTCTTCAGTACTTTGATATTATGCATGCTATTTTCCTGTTCGATTTTCCTTTGTATGTCCACCCTACGTAACTGGGTAGGCTTGTCGGCGCGTAAACCCAGGGCGCTGTCTTGAGGACGGATCCCCATTGGCCTGCCGGGTGTGCTTGCTGCCGGGCGAACCACCTAAGCGCCCTTAACGCGGCCGCCCGAACTGTCGAGCTTAACTCGAGTCAGAATCGAGGGCGTTGCCAGGTGCGGAAGGCTATCCCGCCACTCTCGACGCGGCCGCTTGAGCTGTTGAGTGGACTCGAAGTAGAACAAGGGCGTTGCCAATCGCGGGAGGGCCCCTTTGCGTGCATGTTTTCCATACATAGGCAGGATCTCGCAGGACGATAACCTTATATAACAAAAGGAAATAACTCAAGGCTCTAAATGACTTAGCTTTTCTGTTGCCGCGCTGGCGTCCTTCGCGCGTGCAGGCGGTGCCGTTTTCTCCTGGCCGTCTTCTTCTTTAGAAGCCACGGCGATGAAGAACCGCTAGGCTAACTACTAGACCAGATTCTCACAATTGCGCCCCCAACCTGGCGCGCCAAAGATGTCGGTGTGGAACGACACCTATGGGATCACAAGAATCCCTACTATGGTTGCCGGGGCGCAGGGTCGCCAGAAGAGCAGGATTAGTAATCAGCACAAGGATCGTTTACCTAGGTTCGAGCCGCGAGGATGCGTAAAATTCTAGTCCAGCTTTGGTGGGTGTATTGAGTGTTCTTGAGCCCTTGAACTAGCTACGGTGGCTGAGTAGTCCGAAAGAGCCAAATCCTCCTCCAGTACACCATGGGCCTCCTTTTATAGTCGAAAGGGGCTGCCACAGTGGCACACAGGAGGTGGAAAGGCATACAGTGCTATGAGCTTATCGCTCGTATTACAGGACAAGACACATTTCATACGCCGCTGAGGTGTCCCCTAGCTTTATCGGCGGCCGGAGCGAGGCCCGTCCCGTCCGTCGCCGCTCCTCCTCGCTTCGACACGCGCCCTGGCCAGCGATGCGTGCGGCGCCATGTAGGCAGGCAAGCAACTGCGGTGGCGCGGCGGTAGGGTCTTCACGACGATCTGCATGCCGCCACGCATGTGCTTGCTGATCTGGTCTGGGAGCTGCATGTTGCCACGTAGGTGCCAGCCCAGCTGGTTGGGCTGGCAGCTGCATGCGAACGACGGTGGAGACTTGGCTGGTGCGGGCCTGGCAGTGGCCCTGCTGGCGTCCTCGGTGAGGGCCTTGCCGGGTGGCCCGGCAAGGGTCTTGCCGTGGCGCGCTGTCGTCCCCGGCAAGGATCTTGCCGGGGGTCTTGTGGCCCTCCTCGGCAAGGATCTCGGTTGGGACCGTTGTCTTTTAATCCTCATTTGATCTTGAATATTCCTTGGTCTTGACAAAGATTTGTATGCCACCATGGAGGTGCCTCCCGAGCCCTAGTTCCAACGTGGTTGGTTGAGTTGGAACCCGTGGGCTCGAGGGTGGCTCACTCCGCTGGTGTGGGCGAGCAGCCCCGACAAGGGTCTTGTCGGGGCTGCTGAGGCTGCCTCGGCAAGGGTCTTGCCGGGGGAACCTGTTTTGCCTCTCTGCTTCTTTGTGCTTCTTGGCCTTGGCGTTGCCTTGGCTGTCTTGGGCTTCGGCTTTACCTCGGTTCACCTCCCCTGTTATGCTCGGTGCGGCCGTGGGCGCGGCTCCGACTGTCTGTGCACAGGTAAAGGGGTACAAAGGTGCGCCCCTTCTTTTGTACAACGACAACAATGCTCCAATAATGATGATCATCACACTTTTATTTACTTACAACTCAAGAATTACAACTCAATACTTAGAACAAATTATGACTCTATATGAATGCCTCCGGTGGTGTACCGGGATATGCAATGAATCAAGAGTGACATGTATGAAAGAATTATGAACGGTGGCTTTGCCACAAATACGATGCCAACTACATGATCACGCAAAGCAATTATGACAATGATGAAGCGTGTCATAGTAAATGAAACGGTGGTAAGTTGCATGGCAATATATCTCCGAATGGCTATGGAAATGCCATGACAGGTAGGTATGGTGGCTGTTTTGAGGAAGGTATATGGTGGGTGTATGATACCGACGAAAAGTGCGCGGTATTAGAGAGGCTAGTAATGGTGGAAGGATGAGAGTGCGTATAATCCATGGACTCAACATTAGTCATAAAGAACTCATATACTTGTTGCAAAACTCTACAAGTTATCAAAGCAAAGTATTACGCGCATGCTCCTAGGGGGATAGATTGGTAGGAAAAGACCATCGCTCGTCCCCGACCGCCACTCATAACGAAGACAATCAATAAATAAATCATGCTCCGACTTCATCACATAACGGTTCACCATACGTGCATGTTATGGGAATCACAAACTTTAACACAAGTATTTCTCAAATTCACAACTACTCAACTAGCATGACTCTAATATCACCATCTTCATATCTCAAAACAATTATCAAGCATCAAACTTCTCATAGTATTCAACACACTCATAAGAAAAAAATTACTAATCTTGGATGCCTATGATATTAGGACTAATTTTTATGATTAAAGCAAATTACCATGCTGTTTTGTAGGACTATCAAAATAATATAAGTGAAGCATGAGAGAACAAAAGTTTCTATAAAACAAATCCACCACCGTGCTCTAAAAGATATAAGTGAAGCACTAGAGCAAAAACTATATAGCTCAAAAGATATAAGTGAAGCACATAGAGTATTCTAATAAATTCCGAATCATGTGTGTCTCTCTCAAAAGGTGTGTACAGCAAGGATGATTGTGGTAAACTAAAAAGCAAAGACTCAAATCATACAAGACGCTCCAAGCAAAACACATATCATGTGGTGAATAAAAATATAGCTCCAAGTAAAGTTACCGTTGGACGAAGACGAAAGAGGGGATGCCTTCCGGGGCATCCCCAAGCTTTGGCTTTTTGGTGTCCTTAGATTATCTTGGGGTGCCATGGGCATACCCAAGCTTAGGCTCTTGCCACTCCTTGTTCCATAATCCATCAAATCTTTACCCAAAATTTGAAAACTTCACAACACAAAACTCAGCAGAAGATCTCGTGAGCTCCGTTAGCGAAAGAAAACAAAACACCACTTCAAGGTACTGTATTGAACTCATTCTTTATTTATATTTGTGTTAAACCTACTGTATTCCAACTTCTCTATGGTTTATAAACTCTTTTACTATCCATAGATTCATCAAAATAAGTAAACAACACACGAAAAATAGAATCTGTCGAAAACAGAACAGTCTGCAGTAATCTGTAACTAACGCAAACTTCTGGAACTCAAAAAACTCTACCAAAATAGGACGACCTAGGCAATTTGTTTATTGATCTACTGCAATTAGAATCAATATTTTATCACGTTCTCGTGATTTTAAACAATTGTTTTCGTGAACAGACAGTTTCTGGAATTTTCAGCAAGATCAAATAGCTATCATCCAAGAAGATCCTATAGGTTTAACTTGGCACAAACACTAATTAAAATATAAAAACAAATCTAACCAGAGGCTAGATCAAATATTTATTCCTAAACATAAGCAAAAAGCAAAAAAACTAAAATAAAATTGGGTTGCCTCCCAACAAGCGCTATCGTTTAACGCCCCTAGCTAGGCATAAAAGCAGGGATAGATCTAGGTATTGCCATCTTTGGTAGGCAATCCATAAGTAGCTCTCATAATAGATTCATATGGTAATTTTATTTCCTTTCTAGGAAAGTTTTCCATACCTTTCCTTAATGGAAATTGGAATCTAACATTCCCTTCCTTCATATCAATAATTGCACCAATCGTTCTAAGGAAAGGTCTACCAAGAATAATAGGACATGAAGGATTGCAATCTATGTCAAGAACAATGAAATCTAGGGGCACATAGTTCCTATTTGAAACAATAAGAACATCATTAATTCTTCCCATATGTTTCTTAATAGTGGAATCTGCAAGGTGCAAGTTTAAAGAACAATCCTCAAATTCACGGAATCCTAGCAAATCACACAAGGTTTTTGGAATCGTGGAAACACTAGTACCCAAATCACACAAAGCATAGCATTCATGATCTTTAATTATAATTTTAATAGTAGGTTCCCACTCATCATAAAGTTTTCTAGGGATAGAAACTTCCAACTCAAGTTTTTCTTCATAAGATTGCATTAAAGCATCAACGATATGTTTGGTAAAAGCTTTATTTTGACTATAAGCATGAGGAGAATTTAGCACGGATTGCAACAACGAAATACAATCTATCAAAGAGCAATTATCATAATTAAATTCCTTGAAATCCAAAATAGTGGGTTCATTAATATCTACAGTTTTGATCTCTTCAATCCCACTTTTGCCAATTTTTGCATCAAGATCTAAAAACTCCTAATTTTTGGGACGCCTTCTAGGTAAAGGTGACTCATCTCCAGTCCCATCATTATCAAGATTCATATTGAAAAACAAAGATTTAATAGGTGACACATCAATAACTTTTAGATCTTCATCTTTATTTTCATAGAAACTAGAAGAACACGCTTTCACAAAGCAATCTTTCTTAGCACGCATCCTAACGGTTCTTTCTTTGCACTCATCAATGGAAATTCTCATGGATTTGAGAGACTCATTGATATCATGCTTAGGTGGAATAGATCTCAGTTTCAAAGAATCAACATCAAGAGAAATTCTATCAATGTTCCTAGCCAATTCATCAACCATAAGCAATTTTTCTTCAAGCAAAGCATTGAAATTCTTTTGCAAATTCATAAACTCCTTAACACTACCCTCAAATTCAGAGGGAATATTATTAAAATTTCCATAAGAATTATTGTAGGAATTACCATAATTATTAGAGGAATTACTATGGAACGGCCTAGGATTAAAGTTTCCTCTATACGCGTTGTTACCAAAATTATTCCTACCAACAAAATTCACATCCATAGATTCATTATTATTCTCAATCAAGGTAGACAAAGGCACATCATTAGGATCAGAGGAAACACTCTATTAGCAAACAATTTCATAAGTTCATCCATCTTTCCACTCAAAACATCAATTTCTTCTATCGCATGCACTTTTTTACTAGTAGATCTTTCGGTGTGCCATTGAGAATAATTAACCATAATATTATCTAGGAGTTTAGTAGCTTATCCTAAAGTGATTTCCATAAAAGTGCCTCCCGCGGCCGAATCTAAAAGATTTCTAGAAGCAAAATTCAACCCGGCACAAATTTTTTGTATAATCATCCAAAGATTCAAAATATGTGTACGGCAATTACGTATCATTAATTTCATCCTCTCCCAAGCTTGTGCAACATGTTCATGATCAAGTTGCTTAAAATTCATGATATCGTTTATAAGAGAGATGATTTTAGCGGGAGGAAAATACTTAGAGATAAAAGCATCTTTGCACTTATTCCATGAATCAATACTATTTTTAGGCAAAGACGAAAACCAAGCTTTAGCACGATCTCTAAGCGAAAAAGGAAATAACTTCAATTTAACAATATCGTTGTCCACATCTTTCTTCTTTTGCATATCACACAAATCAACGAAGCTATTTAGATGGGTAGCGGCATCTTCACTAGGAAGGCTGGTGAATTGATCTTTCACGACAAGATTCAACAAAGCAGCACTAATTTCACAAGATTCAGCTTCGGTAAGAGGAGCAAAAGGAGTGCTAAGAAAAACATTGTTGTTGGTATTGGCAAAGTCACACAATTTAGTATTATCTTGAGCCATCGTGACAAGCAAGCAATCCAACACACAAGCAAACAAGAAACAAGCAAAAAGAGGCGAACGGAAAAGAGAGGGCAAATAAAACGGCAAGGGTGAAGTGGGGGGGAGGAAAACGAGAGGCAAATGGCAAATAATGTAATGCGAGGGATAAGAGTTTGTGACGGGTACTTGGTATGTCTTGACTTGTGCGTAGACTCCCCGGCAACGGCGCCAGAAATCCTTCTTGCTACCAATTGAGCACTGCGTTGGTTTTCCCTTGAAGAGGAAAGGGTGATGCAGTAAAGTAGCGTAAGTATTTCCCTCAGTTTTTTAGAACCAAGGTATCAATCCAGTAGGAGACCACGCTCGAGTCCCACGCACCTACACAAACAAATAAGAACCTCGCAACCAACGCGATAAAGGGGTTGTCAATCCTTTCACGGTCACTTACGAGAGTGAGATCTGATAGAGATGATAAGATAATGGTATTTTTATGATAAAGACTAACAGTAAAGAAAGCAAAATAAATGGCGCCAGAAATAGCTTGTTAACGGGAGATTAATATGATGGAAGATAGACCCGGGAGCCATAGGTTTCACTAGTGGCTTCTCTCAAGATAGCATAAGTATTACGGTGGGTAAACGAATTATTGTCGAGCAATTGATAGAATTGAGCATAGTTATGAGAATATCTAGGTATGATCATGTATATATGCATCACGTCCGTGACAAGTAGACCGAAACGATTCTGCATCTACTACTATTAATCCACACATCGACCGCTATCCAGCATGCATCTAGAGTATTAAGTTCATAAGGCAGAGTAATGCTTTAAGTAAGATGACATGATGTAGAGGGATAAACTCATGCAATATGATATAAACCCCATCTTGTTATCCTCGATGGCAACAATACAATACGTGCCTTGCTGCCCCTGCTGTCACTGGGAAAGGACACCGCAAGATTGAACCCAAAGCTAAGCACTTCTCCCATTGCAAGAAAGATCAATCTAGTAGGCCAAACAAAACTGATAATTCGAAGAGACTTGCAAAGATAACCAATCATACATAAAAGAATTCAGAGGAGATTCAAATATTGTTCATAGATAATCTTGATCATAAACCCACAATTCATCGGATCTCGACAAACACACCGCAAAAGAAGATTACATCGAATAGATCTCCAAGAAGAACAAGGAGAACTTTGTATTGAGATCCAAAGAGAGAGAAGAAGCCATCTAGCTAATAACTATGGACCCGAAGGTCTGAGGTAAACTACTGACACATCATCGGAGAGGCTATGGTGTTGATGTAGAAGCCCTCCTTGATCAATGCCCCCTCCGGCGGAGCACCGAAAAAGGCCCCAAGATGGGATCTCATGGGTACAGAAGGTTGCGGCGTTGGAAATAGGGTTTTGGCTCCGTATATGATATTTCCAGGGTATATGGGTATATATAGGAGGAAGAAGTACGTCGGTGGAGCAACGAGGGGCCCACGAGGGTGGAGGGTGCACCTGGGGGAGTTCGGCGCGCCCCCTACCTCATGCCTTCCTCGTTGATTGCTTTACGTAGACTTCAAGTCCTCTGGATCACGTTTGTTCCAAAAATCACGTTCCCGAAGGTTTCATTCCGTTTGGACTCCGTTTGATATTCTTTTCCTTCGAAACACTGAAATAGGCAAAAAAAAACAGCAATTTGGGCTGGGCCTCCGGTTAATAGGTTATTCCCAAAAAATAATACAAAAGTGTATAATAAAGCCCATTAAACATCCAAAACAGAATATAATATAGCATGGAACAATAAAAAATTGTAGATACGTTGGAGACGTATCAGCCGCTGAAGAAGTTGAGGCAGAGGTGGCTGTCGGAGGTGTGGAGGAAGATCTGAATCTGTAGACGGCGTTCAGGGCACTGCTCTGTTGTGATGGATCGTTCCGTCGTTAGAGCATCTCCGGTGAGCCGTAAGACGTCAAGGCTGAAGCAGCACAAGATAGACACTGTTAATCTCAAGTGGGATTCCAATAGCATCTCCAATAGATGATGTAAAATGCATTACAAAAAAGTGATAGATGTAAAATTTACATCACCAAAAACCACGTGACTACAACAGATGAGGTAAAAACTGTTGACTCTGAACTTAACTGTCAAAACTGAAATTTACTGCGGAATCTGAATGTTACTGTCGAAACTAAACGCAATGGTAGCAGAGAGGCACTTCACATGGGATAGTTTAGGGAGGGCCTGCAGTTCATCTTCAACCTGCACCCCCTGAGCCGCCAGCCACCACCGGCCGAACCCCGCGCCGCCTCGCCGCCCTGAAACAACTAACCACTGCCGGTCCGTCGCCGCCTCGCCGCCCCAAAACAACTCCCCACCGCCGGTCCGCCGCCGGTCCAGCCATCCCTCTAGCCCCCCCCCCCCCGCGCGCGCGCCAAGATTTTTCTCCGGCGATCCCCACGCCACTGCCCCACCACCATGCCCCTCCCCCACCGCTGGCGAGCAGCACCCTACCCAGAACTCTAAGATAGATAGTGGGGTACCTCTCCGACAGGCCCCCCTCCCCGCTACGGGTGGTTCTTCCTTAACTCCGGCGAGACCCCCCCACCCCCTGAAAATCGACTGACCCAAAATTCGATTCAGTCGACTGAAGTGTAGCTAAATCGGAGCAGAGCAGCAGCACGAGCGAGGGGGAGAGCAGCAGCAGCAGCGCGAGCGAGTGAGCGAGAGCCGGAGCAGCAGCAGCTAGGCGAGCGAGCGAGCTAGAGCCGGAGCAGCTGCTGCAGCGTGAGCGAGCGAAAGCCGGAGCAGCACCAGCAGATCCGGCTGGTATGGACGCCACGGCCGAAGGGGCCTCGCACTGGGGGAGAGCCGCCGTGGAGATGTCGCCCGCGAAGCCGGCTTCGAGGTAGCCGCTCCATGGGGGTGCGGGATGGAGCACCATCGGCGCCGGGAGGTCGAGTTAAGGAGAAGGTGCGACGCGATGAGTGTACAACCTCTTTGGTGGCGCCGAGTAGGCCTTGGCTTCATTCAAGGAGTCAGTGAGGATGCTGCGGTTCTGGTGGAGCAGGTTAAGGCGGCGCTGTGGGGATGGAGCAGCCGCGATAGACGAGGCGATCGTCGGAGCAGCTCCTTGGAGGTGGAGGACGGGGCGGCTGAACCGGCGGGACGACAGGATGGACGATGGATCCTCATCCGGGGAGGTGGATGAGGGACATCGAGCTATTGCGGTGGACGACATCGTCAGGGAAGAGGCTCCGGCTGGGCAGCGATGAGGTGGCGGATGGAGGAGAGTGGGGTTTCGCAGCTGGAGCGGAGAGGTTATGGCGGCCAGATTTCGAATGGTGAAAAGGAGGCGATGGGAGGGGGAACCATGACTTAGGGACGCGCTTGTCCAAAATGTAGGGTGTGTTACAAAAGTACCCCCACCGATTTGAACTAGCGGCCCTTTCGGCTCAGGGTAGAAGGGGGATTTCGCGTGTCGGGATTTGGCAGCTGGAGGGAGTTTTCGCGCGCGTTTTAATTTTGGGATAGCAAGGCGCGGGTTGTGAAGGCGCCAGTTTTGGGAGCATGATATCTGAATTTTTGGGATATAACAAGGCGCGGGTCGAATTTTAGGGACAAGCCTAACGTGTAATATTGTACTTGTATGTACCAAATCAATTTGCACTTCCCTGAACGAAAAAAAACGAAAAAATAAAAACTATTCACACCACACAAAGAGAGAGTCTTGTCCCGTTGTACTATACAAATGCTATTCAAAGATACTCCCTCCTTCCATCTATATAGGGCCTAATGCGTTTTTCGAGGCTAACTTTGACCAAATATTAGAGTAATAATATATGACATGCAACTTACACAAAGCACACCGTTAAATTCGTGTGTGAAAGGAGCTTTCAATGATATAATTTTCACATTGTGCATGTCATGTACTATTAATCTTGTCAATAGTCAAAGGCAGTCTTAAAAAACGCATTAGGCCCTACATAGATGGAAGGAGGTAGTATGAATCCATGTTATGTCCAATTAAATTTTTTCGCTGACTGTATAATGCATGTAACCTATACTCATGCCAACATTTTAGTGCATTCCGAAGTCTATACTACCGCTGCAATTCAAACTGAATTTGAATTCGTTTCTCTATTTAAATAAGAATCTACAATCATGATTGTTGCCAACTTCAACCATCATTCGTGTATTACCTTAACAACACACCACATGATGACTATAGAGATAGATATGAACTATGTGTACTATATGAACTCGAATTCAATTTTTTGAATACACTTGATGTTGATTCCATATAATAGTACATTTGACATACTAACTGGATATTCATAATCTAAACCATGTTCCATACATACACCGCGTTTATCACACAAAGTATAGTGCCCCGCCCCCTACATTATGACAAGTATTTAGCCCTGAGCTGCAAAAGCCACACATTAGCCCAAATTATAATCAATGTTCTACATTATGATATATTCTTCAAGTATCTGTATCCACTTTTTTATAATGAATTATGATCTATGTTCGTATTTAACACCTTCACGATCCTCCTCTCTTTGTAGCTAGCTAGCGCTATTTTTCTATCGTGCATGCACACGCCCGCCCCCCTCTCACCCTCCCTCAGCGTCCCCTCCATCGCGCACGTTCGTTATTTCTCTTTAGGTCATTCACCTGCGGTGTGTGTAGGCCCCCCGGCTCCTTCTTTTCGGCACACACCGGTCGATATACCTCTCTACCCAAGTGTGCCTACCACAAACACATACTTCCCCTCTTCTCTTCTCACCGTCCATGCCCTCCTATGTCCAATACGGTTCCACGGAGGTGCACACTCCCGCCCCTCTTTTCATCGATCTCATACTCGTACACTCCTCCCCCCTCGACATGGTAGGCCTCTCGCACCACCTCCTAGCCGCACCCTCTCCCCCTGTCTGTCTCTCCAGACCTTATTTTCTTCCAACACATGCATGCATGTATACGTACCGATCTCCCTACATATAGCCAGGTCGACTATAATTCGTTTTCCCCATGCACCGATAGACTTACCTCACTAGTTATGTCTCTCCCTTTCTCGGACACACGACGGTTGATCTTCCTATGTAGTTACGTATACTTACCACAACCATATTGTCTCCCCTCATCATCCTTGCATACCTCCTGACCCGTCTCTCACACGCACGTGCATTGACAGACAGACATCCCCGGCCCTCTCTTATTGATATTGCACTCGTACCCTCCGTTTGTCTAGCAGGCCTCTCCCACCATTTGTGAGACGCCACTCCACCACCAACCCTCCGACACTCTACCTTTATCTTTCTCCCAACCTTATTCCTCTGCTACACATATCCATGGATGCCGATCGATCTCCCTCTATACATAGCTAGGCCTCTCTCCTTCTCCACACATATACTAGTCGATCTACCTCTCTATAGTTAGGTCTCTGCACCCCCCCCCCCCCCCACACACACACCGATAGTCGAACGTTGTAGGTAGGTATCCATGCCACAAAGAAAAACTACACCTCTGCCCTCTCAAATTCCAGTAGGCCAGCCGCCCTGTATCTTTGACGTGGGCAAACACAAATTCGATGGCACTCTTTATCAATCGCGCAGCCACACACTTCATCCCTGTTTTCGATTCTATTGATATCTCACGCGAATGATCCCTCCACTCTCTTCTCGTGGATCGCTCCCTCTATATATGATATATCCATGACTCTGTTTCACACACATTGCATATGTTACTTTTTTTGTTTGAGATATGATCGACACATTGCCTCGGTTTCGCACAAACCATCTATCTCACACCCACCCACGTACGTACCTGCACCTAAAGAAGAGGTGCACGCAGGACGCACGTACTCATGTCTCGTTCGCGGCCACACCCGCGCGGGTACACGGTGGAGTTCGTTTCTGTACGAAAAGGCAGCCCACGTGATAATTTGACGCGTGTAGCGGTTGTTTACTCGAAGGAGGGTCGGGTACCACGCCTAGACGGAACAAAGTTTGACTTGACACGTTAGTATTAAATAAAGTTATATATTCCTCCTCATTGGCACGTAGTACAGAATATAAAACGATTGCCGTGGGGAAAATGGAAAAATCCGCTCCACTATATACAACGGAGCCTGCTTGCCGGGGTTTGTCTCTTGTCAAACCATCTCACACAAGGCAGCGGTGGCCTCTGTCTTTCACCGTTGGTCAGTGATCCGGCCGCATCCCGTCCACCGGTGGAAGGGAGGATGTGCATCGTTTCTCCGTTCGACGGCGTTGAGGCAGCACATCCTGACCTGCGGTACCCGTTGTTCTCTCTGACCAAGCTCCAGCGCGGTAGGGCCTTCGCCACTTGCTTGTTGCCGCAGTATGGGCAGATCCCGGCCGCCGGCGCCCTCCTACTAACATCCCACAACCCTCAGGTACAGCTTCCTCCGGCCTTGCTCCACTGCCCATCTTCCCACGTTGATGCATGTGGATCTTCTTTAGTTGTTTGCTTAAAACGTATCTCGGCCGGCGTACTTTCCATCTTGCAATCTCGTCCTCAAACCATTTTTGATAAACCACCATGCTGCTATCTTTCCCTTATTACATGGAATATGCTTCTTTTTTGTTGGCGTATGTGTCTTCAACTCGTGTTATTGGCCAGTAATTGTTTCCTTTCTACCTCTTTTTTGCAAACAGGGCTATCCATTTCACCTCGTTGCTATTGCGACCTTTTGGTCAACTGCACAAATCACTTTTTTTCTGAAGAATGTTTTGTGCAGTTCTGCCAAAATGTCACACGGGCAACGTTTTTACATTTCTGTGGGACTGCAGAAAGGGAGATTGGTTTTGCTATCCTCCTCATCCAACTCCGTTCCTAATTGTGGTGTCCTCCGTACACCCCTTTTTTGGCTACAGAGCTGGGTGAAACTAGCTACCAAGCAATGAACATTGTGCCCAGGAAATGGACCTATGCCTACGAACAACATCGATCAATTATATATTTTTCTTTATCTGTACACCTTCTCACAACTTTGTCTTCAGTTGTGATGTGAATATTGGCGCTGACCTGCGAACCATTGAGATGCATTAGCCGCCATGGTAGTTTCATTTGTATTTGATGGAATGTTGTAACGAGATAATCTTGAGGCAAGAGGACACATTAATCCTAAGTTGAAACCTTTTTTTCCTACGGGAGCCAAAGTTGAAACCTTCATATCATCACAATACAATTTCACTAAAATTATGCGTACATATAAACAAATCCCGAAGGATTGATAGCAATGCCAGAAACAATTCAACTTCGTTTCGCCGACATGTGGGACATCCTTCATCCGGCTCCACCTGTCGTGCAACAATATTGAGTGCACAAATGCAGGGAAAGATTCACCCTGGTCGTTGCGCCGCATTAGTAATGACTAGTGAGCAGTCAAATCATAGAGCCCCACCTTCACCACAGTAAGTTGCTCGGACGAAGCAACCATCATTTCTCTGTTCCTTGAATCCGCTGGTACTCCCATATTCCCAGAGTAATAAGTTGCTCGGGCGAAGCAACCATCACTTCACCTTTCCCATAGTAAGGCTACTCATAGTGGGGAGTAACATATACTAGTATCATGCATATGATACTAGTATATGATACTACCTTCATAGTGCATAGTATCATAAAGTAGTATCATAGATTACCATATTTATTGCCATGCACACAAAGTAGCATAGCATTTAACATGATGCGGTATCTACCTATGTTACTATAACCCTCTCTCTCTTATTTAATTGTGTGACACGTAAGCATGTTTGCTAGTCCCAAGTGCATGTTACCGGTTATGTTACCCCCACTATGGCTAGCCTTAGGCCCACTGAAAAATCACTTTTCTCTTTCCATCAAGTGCATTTATTGTCAATCTAACCCTGTCACCGAAACACCTCTTTGGCTACAGTTAGTCCAGGGTTAGTCATGAGTTAGTCTAACCTCTAGCTAAGTTAGTATCCAAACAGGAGCAGTATAGGACATGCAAGTTGCTCAAAGGATACAGTCAAATTCGTACGTGAAAGGATCTTTTTTCTTTTTGAAAACGGAACATGAAAGGATCTTCGAATGATATAATTTTCAAATTATATAAAATCTTATCAATAGTCAAAGGCATCCTCAAAGAATACATTAGGCCCAACTCCCTCCGTCTAGGTGTATAAGTCACCTTATGAAAACCAAATAATCCCAAAATACTTAGGCTTGGTGCATTAACTCCCACCTTGTTTCTTGTTTCTTGACATATCCACCAGTAAGAGATGTGGGGCGTGCATGTTTTCAATGACTTAGACTACCAAACACGACATGCAATGGTTAGCTCATTGCATGCAATGCTATTAATTATCAAATAAATATTAATTTCTCTCGTTTTCCCCTCTTCCTTGGTCACGGTGCACAATCTAAGATGACTTATTCACTAGACGGAGGGAGTATATAAAATCTTACCAATAGTCAAAACCAAGTGTTACTACTACACCAAACAAGTTCAAAACGAGAAACTGGACCCACTCACGGCACGGCACGCCTGCCTCGTTTGGTCCGTTGGTCAAAGCGCTTCCTCTTCTTGGCATAACAATAGAGTACAGTAATTTTTTTAGAATGTTCTTGGCATGTCGCTGACATGTGATGAGTTAACAGACCTCAATAGATGGCAAAAACGCTAGCCCGCCGCACTTTGAGAGAGATGAGGAGCGAGAAGCGATATGGGCTGGTGGATTACTAGAGCTAGGTGCCGCACGGAGGCCAAGAAATATGGTGATAGCGTGGGTTGGCCATGTACAGTATGATGTAACTACACTGGGCTGCCGTGTTTCGTACTCTTCCGGTCTACTGTGGAGATGATTGGTTGATTTTATATTGCTAAATAATATAAAATATTATGAGTGCAGACGCTCCACCACGAGGTTCCTTGCTCCTTCTCGGTCATCGGGAATCTACGTTCTTCCACTCTTTTTTTACATGAGCTTTGTTCATCCTTTTGCCAACACGCGGGACATCTAGCATCAAGGTGCACGTGTCATGCAAGAAAATGGAGATAAGCAGTGCGTAAGTGAGTTGTGCACTACGATGTCACCTAGTACTACACAATATTTTTTCTCCTTGATGGCACGTGAATAGTGCACGTACTCAATGACGGAGCACGGGATGGTAGCCATGGACATGGTAGGCCCTTTTTGGAGAGAGTACTAAATACGTATTAACTTTGATGTGTCCCGTCAACTTGCAGAACGACGAGAAGCACACACTGAATGACGGAGCACGGGATGGTAGCCATGGACATGGTCAACCCTTTTTGGAGACTAATGCACTACTTTTGATGTGTCCGGTCTACTCGCAAATGAGGAGAAGCTTAGCATACTAGTAGTACACTATCTACTATAGTACCATCATCATTGTTCGACTTTCGGAAGAGGCAAAGAGCCAAGCGCACGGTCACCTACTCACAGTATAACCGGCCGTGTTTGCACTAATTTTTTAACGTAGTACCTGAGTGTATTGCTCCAGTGGTCATCACACGTGAGCCAATCGATTCGCACCCTTCCACGCTCCATTTTGTCTTGTGTTCCTTCCTCCGTCCAGCATGCTAACAAGTGGGACCAATGCTCATGTATGCCAACATGGTAGTTAATTATTTTGCAAGAGTCAGCTATCACACCCTTTCGATGCCACGTCAATGTACCCACTAGAAACAAGTTATACTTGTTCGGTTCAACCGCCTCCCTAGGTGTTTGGAGAAGAATTGGCCAGTGCGAGGCGGTCCTATAGGTGGGCAGGCGGCAAAAAACAGGGGAAAACGCGTGAACTAGCTAGATGAGGGAGGGAAGCTTCTACATTCGCAGGGGACGTGGCATTGGCTATTGGGTGGCACTAGGTGGTCATCCAGATATGCCATAAATGACACGAAGAGGCATCCTATATCAACAAGGACCAACACCCTACCGATAGCTCATCTAACAGAACTCCCAAGTTAACTGTGCTGAGGCTGGAGTAGTCATGCAGCTTCACTAGTTCATTTTGCGCCAATGAATTGGCAAGTCGCCGACGGCTGAAAGGTGCCCCAAAAAATTGGCTGTTCGCAGATTGGTAGGGCTGGCAGGGGCATCATGCAAATACACCCGTACACTCTTCACCGGACAGAGGGAGTAAGTCATCTTTGGTTGTGCACCGTGACCAAGGAGGAGGGGAAAACGAGAGAACTTAATGTTTATTTGCTAATTAATAGCATTGCATGCAATGAACTAACCACTGCATGTCGTGTTTGGTAGTCTCAAGTCATTAAAAGCATGCACACCCACATCTCTTATTGGTTGATATGTAAAGAAACAAGAAACGAGGTAGAAGTTAATGCACCGCGCCTAAGTGTTTTGGGATTATTTGGTTTTCGTAAGATGACACCTAGACGGAGGGAGTATTATACTTGAAGGCTACAAGGTTGGCTATAGATGGCGTGGCAATGTCATGTAGCCATCAGTTGGCTATACTATTAACCATGCTCTTATAATACTCCTATATTTAAGAACGGAGGGAGTAGTTGGCATGCATGATACTACCTATAATACTCCCATTACAACCAGCCTGGTAGAATTAAAATACCTAATTTAATGGTCGCCGCCCGATCTCTTTGTCCTTCTCCAGCATCCGGCAGAAGAAGAATTGAGCAAGACACCGGTTGTATTCGCTGGCGTCGCCTCGGCGGTAGCCTTCATGGGATACAATCGGCGGTGGCCTCCCTTGTTCTACTTTTCCTCGATGATGGCGGCGGGCGGGGACGTGCTGCCCGTCACCTCATCCAGATCCGCGTAGCCGCATCACCTCATTGACATCCGCGGCGGCTTCTTTCTCTGCCTGCATGTCGCGGCTACACGCGCGTCGACGGCGGATGGCGCAGTCGCAAACACTGGAGGAGCTGTACGACGCGGCGGCGTCGAGGGTAGCGACGATGCCCGTGCGGCCGTGCTCCCCGACAAGCCGGCGTGTAGCAAGTCGGCACTCTTCCTCGAGCTGTATTGGAGAGGCCAGCTGCGGAACCACGCGCTGGCTTAGTGCGGCAACTGCCTCCGACGGGCTAGGCGAGGTTGGTGGAGAAGCGAGCTGCCGGGCTCGGCGGGCCACCCAGACGGCTTTTATGCCGGAGAACTGCTCTTCCTACACGTCGGATGCCGCCGAAAGAGTGGACAAAATGGTGGAAGGAGGAGCTTGGCCGGTGTCCTGCTCCTGAACGGACGTGTGTGGCTGGAGTTGGTTTCTCGCATTCCACACGGGTTTCTATATCTATACTACTATATAGTGTACCAATTTTAAGTAGGACTAAGAACATCAATCATAACCGTTGATCTTCTAAATCCAACGGCCAATATCAGTAGGATTCGCATGAACAGTACACTGCTGCTACCTCACTTGTGTTCTAGAACAATCATGTGCCCTTTCTAGAAAAAAGAAGCCCATAACTAGCTCCAATGGGTTGTGTTGCCACATGACCACCAGATGGTTTGATTGAACCCAGTCGAGATGGTTTAGTAGGAGAATGTGGATATTTCTCAAAAAAAAGAACACGTGGAAAAAGTGAGGCAACATGCAGTTCTTGTTAAATGAACGTATAGTTTTATGGCATGAATACTACTTCCTGCTTTTACAATATTGAACTAATATCGGCATTTATACATCACTATAATTTCTTTTTATTTGAATCTATTAGCACATATATTACTTCTTTTCCCTTTTACCAAAATCACTCTGTTATATTAAGACGTGCCATGCACGTGTATACATACTGGTAAATGTAGGTTTTTGAATGCGGCGAGGAGGCGGGTACAGCTGGGAGTGCAGCAGGCGGCGCCCTGGGCCAGCGCGCCGCTTCAAATGGCGGACGCAGTGAGAGGTCGCGTCCGCCCTGACCCCCTTGACCGTCGACCTTGACGGTGTACGTCACCTTGTCTCCAGATCTGAGATACCACGTGTACCAGATGAATGACTCCAAGCTCGACCACCGTGATGCAAGAGGTGCGAGCCGAGGAACACAGTTGGAGACACCCCCCCCCCCATAATTTTCCTCGTCATCATCTGAGTCCTAGAAGATCTCACCCACATCATCATTAGGCATGCAACCGCCTTCATAGACAACGTGCACAGAAGGAGTAGAGGCGACTGGGGATGCACCACGTCGTGGGCACTCCGTACATGCTCGTGTGTGTGCAGCGTGCGTGCTTTTCCATTGGTGCTAGCTCTAAGGCCGAGGATGCGGTCGTCTTCGTCTCCGGCTAGTCATTGAGCAATGACGGCAAAGAGGTGCTGCAAGAGATGCGTAGGCGCCGTTGTGTGTGAGCTTCGCCGTAGCACGACGAATCGGACATCATCGCAGATGGCGCACGCCTCCATGCAGTCGAGTGTGTGCGCATGCATGTGTTATTCACGTGCATTCTGCGGCCGAGTGTGTGTGCATGCATGTGTTGTGTACGTGCGTTGTGTGCTCCATGTTGTGCGTGTTTGTGCATGAGTTGGATTGGCATGGATTAGTGCGTCGGCATGTGTACATGCGTGGCTGCATGCGTCCTGTACATGCGTGGCTTCTTGCATGGTTATCAATATAAACTAATAAAATATCTTCAACTTAGCATCCTAATGTATCGTCTCTAGTGGTTAGTGAAGAGTTCATGTTCTTTTATTTGTTTATAGGTGGGCAGGCGGCAACAAACAGGGGAAAACGTGCAAGGTTCCTTGCAGACGCTCCACCGCGAGGTTCCTTGCTCCTTCTCGGTCGTCGGAAATCTATGTTCTTCCACTCTTTTTTTACGTGAGCTTTGTTCATCCTTTTGCCAACACGCGAGACATCTAGCATCAAGGTGCACGTGTCATGCAATAAAATGGAGATAATTAGATAAACAGTCGGTAAGTGAGTCGTGCACTTCGATGGCACCTACTCCTACTATGAAATATATTTTTCTCCTCAATGGCACGTGAATAGTGCATGTACTCAACGACGGAGCACGGGATGGTATCCATGACATGGTCAGCCCTTTTTTTGGAGAGAGTACGTACTAAATAACTTTGATGTGTCCCGTCAACTCGCAGAAAGACGAGAAGCTTCCTTACTATGCCTTCTCCCTCGCCAACCCGTGCGCGGTGGCTCGCAGCACGAGGAGAAACTTGTGCTTACAAGCGGTGGACGTGCAGAAGTTCATTTGGTGTCAGATTGCCAGAAGTACTACTATAGTACCACCATTATTGTTCGACTTCCGGAAGAGGCGAAGAGCCAAGCGCAAGGTCACCTACTAACCTTAGGCTAGCCATAGTGGGAGTAACATAAGTAGGAGTACCTCCTTTTTTTATTCTAGAAACAACCACATGCGAATATTGGATGGTAGCAGCACAACAACTGAATCAAAAATAGAAACCTTCCCGCCCGGCGCCAGCTGAGCCCGCCGCTCCACATTGATGGCAAGTCAGGGCGACGCGACCTCTCACTGCTTCCGCTGTTGAAGGCCCCCATACATGGTCTTACGACTTTGCGGAGACCTGTGTTTTTGGGCGCGCCGACCGAGAGCACCGCCCGCTGCACGCCCGGCATTTCAGACTACACATACATTGTGAGACAAAAGGTGGGGCCATTATTAATGATATAGTATTATACTAAAGGGACTAACTATTGTAAGCAGGCTACGTATTAGGTTGGTTCTAGATGATGTGTCAACTTCATATAGCCGGATGTTGGCTATACTATTAATCATGCTCTAAGTGTGGTGTGAGTCGGAAAATTTATTAAGTCATTAATTAATAATTAACGGACACCTTATTTACTCAGCCGTTTCTGATTCTTTTGGATAGTGGGGCTATTATTGACTTGGACGTGGGGTTTGGGCCAAAGGCCTGCTATTATACTTGGTCTTACTCGCATGACCGACCTGACAGGCTCTACCCTAGCCGCCACTTTATCATATGGTTTTGCACCGTTCCAGATCTTAGCGCCGCCACGCAATTCTTCTCCATCCCTCCTTCCGGCGTGCACCGCGAGAAGGGACAGCAGTCCTCCGAACCCCACCTTTCGTGATCCTGTACGGGAGAGGGGCGATCAGGTTTTTGGCGAGCACACTCCTGTGACTGCTGCCATCGACGACTTCCTCAACGACAGCCTTCTTCCCCGACCTCGGTAACCTCTTCATCAACGACATGAGTGACAACATCAACCACAGCGGTCCTGCTCCCACTGTACAGTATGTGATTCTGTCCTCCTGGTTTAGTCCGCATCATTACTTTGATCTTTGCAACTGTTGTCATGATCTATTTACTATTTACTCGGATTACATCTCATAGTAAATTGCTCATATATTCAACAATCCAATCCAAAAACCTGATTATAGGCAATTTACTCTGAGTGGTTGTGCTGCGCTTTTGAAGCCGCCTACTTTTAAGGGGGTGCAATATAAAAGGTGGCGCACAAGAGCAGTATATTGGTTTCAGATCATGTACTGCTATGACGCCACTAAGGGTACGCTTGAGGGCGATCTTAATCCTACACAGCAGGAAGCTTTTGAGAACATGGATACCCTCTTCAAAGCCGCCCTGCTGAGTGTTCTTGACGATTCCATTGTGGAATCATATATGTCGTTTGACAGTGGCAAAGACATGTGGGCTGCGCTCGAGGCCACGTTTGGGGCCTCGGGCGCTGGCAACGAGTTGTACGTCATGGAGCAATTATGTGACTACAAGATGACTGATGAGCGCTCTGTTGTTCAGCAGACTCATGAGATACAGTCACTCGCTAAGGAACTTGAGTACTTCAAGTGTGTGTTGCCGGACAAATTTGTTGCTGGGACCATCATCGCCAAGCTTCCACCTTCGTGGAACGATTTGCTACTTCTCTGAAAAACAAGAGACATGAGTTTTCCGTTTCGGATCTCATTAGCACTCTTCATTTTGAAGAGAAGGCGAGAGCAAAAGACACACGTGCTCGGGTCACTGAGGGAGCTTCTAGTGCCCACATGGTACATGAGAAGAACTTCCAGCCCAACCAGCCCCAAAACAACAAGAACAAATATCAGGGGAAAGGCAAGTTTGATGCAAAGAACAAGTCGTCACATTCCACCAACTTCAAGAAGAATTCTCATAACGGAAAGGGATACAAACCTCAATTTTGGTAGCACCGCACAAAACTTATATGGCTGCATCTACCTACTGTCAGCTAACCTCATGGTGCTCCAGGTATTCCTACATTCGTAACTAGGTACAATGACCACCGCAAGATGAAATAAGCTTATTCGTACGTTGACTTGCTGATTGTAGTGCGGAATGATCCTGTCATGTGTGGAGTAGCAAACAAGCAGTGCAACCGAAGGTGGAAATCAACCAAGGACTTATGAAATTATATATAATCTTCTTCAGGCAGGTCAGTATCCCCTTCATCCAGATGATCATGTTTTGTCATGCCGAGCTATTGATATGTGCTACTGTTTTGCAACACCGTTTAAGTATAGCTATTGTTTTCCTATCTTTTCAAATTCAGGACAATGAAGATGATTTCAGGGGAACTGCACAAAATGGACTCATGTTGAGTCATATCTATTGCCTCATGTGTTTGCTGCAAATGTGTCAGCATCAATTACAAGATGAGGCAGCTAGCTAGATGTGGAGTTGCCAACATGCTCAAAGTGCTCGCAACATTGAGAAGAAACAAGCATGCCCAGGAAATTAATGCATGCGCAGAGAGGCCCTTTGCTTAGAGAAGCATCGACCGATTTTCTTTATTTCCACACCTTCTCACAGCTCTGTATTGGTTGTAGTATGGTGAATCATTGAGATGCATAAACATGCTGAACTTTTGTTCTTCTGAATGTTAGTATGCATACCGTATCTTCTGAAGCTTAGTTTAATGTAAATGTTGACTAGCCTGTGAACCTTCACAATCTAGTAAGTATATTGTAGGCCTGTCATTTGACACCTCACTTTGCCGCGCTACGCGACCAGTGTGAGTGTCTGCATCCAGTACCGCATCCTCTAATTTGGTGGATGCCAAATTGAAAAAGGTTACCGATGAGTAGCCATAAGCTGGAGGCATCTCTTTTTTTCTTTCGAATGGGCAATAAGCTGGAGAGTGTCTTGGGCTGCCTCTAGCACAAGGCCCTCTAGTACGAAACATGGGCAGCTGACTGGGCCGATACAAAAGCCTATCCATCTTAAAGCCCATTTGTTTTTGTTTTTTGCGAGGAGAAGCCCATATTTCTTGAAGAGGGGGCGATCCCAGGAAAACCCTCCTTCCTCCTTGCTTCCACTTACGCTTCCGTCTCGCCCCAATTCCCCCCGCTCCCCATCTTCCTCACTCTTCCAGAAAACCCCCGCTCACCTTCTTCCTCACTCGTACAGAAAACGCCTGCTCCTCTTCTTCCTGTTGGGAATCGTAGCATAATTTTAAAATTTTCCTACGCTCACCAAGATCCATCTATGGAGTATACTAGCAATGAGGGGAAAGGAGTGCATCTACATACCCTTGTAGATCGCGAGCGGAAGCGTTCCAATGAACGTTGTTGACGAAGTCGTACTCGCCGTGATTCAAATCACCGATGACCGAGTGCCGAACGGACGGCACCTCCGCGTTCAACACACGTACGGTGCAGCAACGTCTCCTCCTTCTTGATCCAGCAAGGGGGAAGGAGAGGTTGATGGAGATCCAGCAGCACGACGGCGTGGTGGTGGATGTAACGGGTCTCGGCAGGGCTTCGCCGAGCTTCTGCGAGAGGGAGAGGTGTAGCAGGGGAGGAGGGAGGCGCCCAAGGCTGTTATGCTACTGCCCTCCCTTCCCCCCCCCCTTTATATAGGCCCCCTGGGAGGGGGGCGCCGGCCAAGTCCCATCTAGATGGGGGGGCGGCGGCCAGGGGGGTAACTTACCCCCCAAGTCAAGTGGGGCGCCCCCCACCCTAGGGTTTCCAACCCTAGGCGCAGGGGGGAGGCCCATGGGGGGTGCCCCAGCCCACTAACGGCTGGTTGCCTTCCCACTTCAGCCCATGGGGCCCTCCGGGACAGGTGGCCCCACCCGGTGGACCCCCGGGACCCTTCCGGTGGTCCCGGTACAATACCGATAACCCCCGAAACTTTCCCGGTGGCCGAAACTGGACTTCCTATATATAATTCTTCACCTCCAGACCATTCCGGAACTCCTCATGACGTCCGGGATCTCATCCGGGACTCCGAACAATTTTCGGGTTTCCGCATACTCATATCTCTACAACCCTAGCTTCACCGAACCTTAAGTGCGTAGACCCTACGGGTTCGGGAGACATGCAGACATGACCGAGACGCCTCTCCGGTCAATAACCAACAGCGGGATCTGGATACCCATGTTGGCTCCCACATGTTCCACGATGATCTCATCGGATGAACCACGATGTCGAGGATTCAATCAATCCCGTATACAATTCCCTTTGTCAATCGGTATGTTACTTGCCCGAGATTCGATCGTCGGTATCCCAATACCTTCTTCAATCTCATTACCGGCAAGTCTCTTTACTCGTACCGCAATGCATGATCCCGTGACTAACGCCTTAGTCACATTGAGCTCATTATGATGATGCATTACCGAGTGGGCCCAGAGATACCTCTCCGTCATACGGAGTGACAAATCCCAGTCTCGATCCGTGCCAACCCAACAGACACTTTCGGAGATACCCGTAGTGCACCTTTATAGTCACCCAGTTACGTTGTGACGTTTGGCACACCCAAAGTACTCCTACGGTATCCGGGAGTTGCACGATCTCATGGTCTAAGGAGAAGATACTTGACATTGGAAAAGCTCTAGCAAACGAAACTACACGATCTTTTATGCTATGCTTAGGATTGGGTCTTGTCCATCACATCATTCTCCTAATGATGTGATCCCGTTATCAATGACATCCAATGTCCATAGTCAGGAAACCATGACTATCTGTTGATCAACGAGCTAGTCAACTAGAGGCTTACTAGGGACACGTTGTGGTCTATGTATTCACACATGTATTACGAGTTCCGGATAACACAATTATAGCATGAACAATAGACAATTATCATGAACAAAGAAATATAATAATAACCATTTATTATTGCCTCTAGGGCATATTTTCAATAGTCTCCCACTTGCACTAGAGTCAATAATCTAGTTACATTGTGATGAATCGAACACCCATTGCGTCCTGGTGTTGATCATGTTTTTCCCTAGGGAGAGGTTTAGTCAACGGATCTGCTACATTCAGGTCCGTATGTACTTTACAAATATCTATGTCTCCATTTTGAACACTTTCACGAATGGAGTTGAAGCGACGCTTGATATGCCTGGTCTTCCTGTGAAATCTGGGCTCCTTCGCAAGGGCAATAGCTCCAGTGTTGTCACATAAGAGAGTCATCGAGCCCGACGCATTGGGAATCATCCCTAGGTCGGTAATGAACTCCTTCATCCAGACTGCTTCCTGCGCTGCCTCCGAGGCCGCCATATACTCCGCTTCACATGTAGATCCCGCCACGACGCTTTGCTTGCAACTGCACCAGCTTACTGCTCCTCCATTCAAAATATACACGTATCCGGTTTGTGACTTCGAGTCATCCAGATCTGTGTCGAAGCTAGCGTCGACGTAACCCTTTACGACGAGCTCTTCGTCACCTCCATAAACGAGAAACATATCCTTAGTCCTTTTCAGGTACTTTAGGATATTCTTGACCGCTGTCCAGTGTTCCATGCCGGGATTACTTTGGTACCTTCCTACCAAACTTATGGCAAGGTTTACATCAGGTCTGGTACACAGCATGGCATACATAATAGACCCTATGGCCGAGGCATAGGGGATGACACTCATCTTTTCTCTATCTTCTGCCGTGGTCGGGCATTGAGCGGTGCTCAATTGCACACCTTGCAATACAGGCAAGAACCCCTTCTTGGACTGATCCATATTGAACTTCTTCAATATCTTGTCAAGGTATGTACTCTGTGAAAGACCAATGAGGCGTCTTGATCTATCTCTATAGATCTTGATGCCTAATATATAAGCAGCTTCTCCAAGGTCCTTCATTGAAAAACACTTATTCAAATAGGCCTTTATACTTTCCAAGAATTCTATATCATTTCCCATCAATAATATGCCATCCACATATAATAAGAGAAATGCTACAGAGCTCCCACTCACTTTCTTGTAAACACAGGCTTCTCCATAAGTCTGTGTAAACCCAAACGCTTTGATCATCTCATCAAAGTGAATGTTCCAACTCCGAGATGCTTGCACCAGCCCATAGACTGAGCGCTGGAGCTTGCATACTTTGTTAGCATTCTTAGGATCGACAAAACCTTCCGGCTGCATCATATACAACTCTTCCTTAAGGAAGCCATTAAGGAATGCCGTTTTGACGTCCATCTGCCATATCTCATAATCATAGTATGTGGCAATTGCTAACATGATTCGGACGGACTTCAGCTTCGCTACGGGTGAGAAAGTCTCATCGTAGTCAACCCCTTGAACTTGTCGATAACCCTTAGCGACAAGTCAAGCCTTATAGATGGTCACATTACCATCCGCGTCTGTCTTCTTCTTAAAGATCCATTTGTTTTCTATGGCTCGCCGATCATCGGGCAAGTCAGTCAAAGTCCATACTTCGTTTTCATACATGGATCCTATCTTGGATTTCATGGCTTCTAGCCATTTGTCGAAATCCGGGCCCGCCATCGCTTCTTCATAGTTCGAAGGTTCACCGTTGTCTAACAACATGATTTCCAGGACAGGGTTGCCGTACCACTCTGGTGCGGAACGTGTCCTTGTGGACCTACGAAGTTTAGTAGTAACTTGATCCGAAGCTTCATGATCATCATCATTAACTTCCTCCCCAGTCGGTGCAGGCACCACGGGAACATTTTCCCGCGCTGCGCTACTTTCCGGCACGGAAGGGGTGACTATCACCTCATCAAGTTCCACTTTTCTCCCACTCAGTTCTTTCGAGAGAAACTCCTTCTCCAGAAAAGACCCGTTCTTGGCAACGAAGATCTTGCCTTCGGATCTGAGGTAGAAGGTATACCCAATGGTTTCCTTAGGGTATCCTATGAAGACGCATTTCTCCGACTTGGGTTCGAGCTTTTCAGGTTGAAGTTTCTTGACATAAGCATCGCATCCCCAAACTTTTAGAAACGACAGCTTAGGTTTCTTCACAAACCATAATTCATACGGTGTCGTCTCAACGGATTTTGACGGAGCCCTATTTAAAGTGAATGCGGCAGTCTCTAAAGCATAGCCCCAAAATGAGAGCGGTAAATCGATAAGAGACATCATAGATCGCACCATATCCAATAGAGTGCGATTACGACGTTCGGACACACCGTTTCTCTGAGGTGTTCCAGGCGGCGTGAGTTGTGAAACTATTCCACATTTCCTTAAGTGTGCACCAAATTCGTGACTTAAATATTCTCCACCATGATCTGATCGTAAGAATTTTATTCTCCTGTCACGTTGATTCTCAACCTCACTCTGAAATTCCTTGAACTTTTCAAAGGTTTCAGACTTGTGTTTCATTAGGTAGACATACCCATATCTACTTAAGTCATCAATGAGAGTGAGAACATAACGATATCCTCCGCGAGCCTCAACACTCATTGGACCGCACACATCGGTATGTATGATTTCCAATAAGTTGGTTGCTCGCTCCATTGTTCCGGAGAACGGAGTCTTGGTCATCTTACCCATGAGGCATGGTTCGCACGTGTCAAATGATTCGTAATCAAGAGACTCCAAAAGTCCATCTGCATGGAGCTTCTTCATGCGCTTGACACCAATGTGACCAAGGCGGCAGTGCCACAAGTATGTGGGACTATCGTTATCAACTTTACATCTTTTGGTATTCACACTATGAATATGTGTAACATCACGTTCGAGATTCATCAAGAATAAACCATTAACCAGCGGGGCATGACCATAAAACATATCTCTCATATAAATAGAACAACCATTATTCTCGGATTTAAATGAGTAGCCATCTCGAATTAAACGAGATCCAGATACAATGTTCATGCTCAAAGCTGGCACTAAATAACAATTATTGAGGTTTAAAACTAATCCCGTAGGTAGATGCAGAGGTAGCGTGCCGACGGCGATCACATCGACCTTGGAACCATTCCCGACGCGCATCGTCACCTCGTCCTTCGCCAGTCTCCGTTTACTCCGTAGTTCCTGTTTTGAGTTACAAATATGAGCAACCGCACCGGTATCAAATACCCAGGAGCTACTACGAGTACTGGTAAGGTACACATCAATTACATGTATATCACATATACCTTTGGCGTTGCCGGCCTTCTTGTCCGCTAAGTATTTGGGGCAGTTCCGCTTCCAGTGACCACTTCCCTTGCAATAAAAACACTTAGTCTCGGGCTTGGGTCCATTCCTTGGCTTCTTCCCGGCAACTGGCTTACCGGGCGCGGCAACTCCCTTGCCGTCCTTCTTGAAGTTCTTCTTACCCTTGCCCTTCTTTAACTTAGTGGTTTTATTCACCATCAACACTTGATGTTCTTTTCTGATCTCCACCTCCGCTGATTTCAGCATTGAATATACCTCAGGAATGGTCTTTTCCATCCCCTGCATATTGAAGTTCATCACAAAGCTCTTGTAGCTTGGTGGAAGCGACTGAAGGATTCTGTCAATGACCGCATCATCCGGGAGACTAACTCCCAGCTGAGACAAGCGGTTGTGCAACCCAGACATTCTGAGTATGTGCTCACTAACAGAACTATTCTCCTCCATTTTACAGTTGAAGAACTTGTCGGAGACTTCATATCTCTCGACCCGGGCATGAGCTTGGAAAACCATTTTCAGCTCCTCGAACATCTCATATGCTCCATGTTTCTCAAAACGCTTTTGGAGACCCGGTTCTAAGCTGTAAAGCATGCCGCACTGAACGAGGGAGTAATCATCAGCACGCTGCAGCCAAGCGTTCATAACGTCTTGGTTCTCTAGGATTGGTGCTTCACCTAGCAGTGCTTCTAGGACATAATCTTTCTTGGCTGCTATGAGGATGATCCTCAGGTTCCGGACCCAGTCCGTATAGTTGCTGCCATCATCTTTCAGCTTGGTTTTCTCTAGGAACGCGTTGAAATTGAGGACAACGTGGGCCATTTGATCTACAATATATGGTGTAAAGATTTTAGACTAAGTTCATGATAATTAAGTTCATCTAATCAAATTACTCAATGAACTCCCACTCAGATAGACATCCCTCTAGTCATCTAAGTGAAACATGATCTGAGTTAACTAGGCCGTGTCCGATCATCACGTGAGACGGACTAGTCAAGATCGGTGAACATCTCCATGTTGATCGTATCTTCTATACGACTCATGCTCTACCTTTCGGTCCTCCGTGTTCCGAGGCCATGTCTGTACATGCTAGGCTCGTCAAGTCAACCTAAGTGTATTGCGTGTGTTCCGAGGCCATGTCTGTACATGCTAGGCTCGTCAACACCCGTTGTATTCGAACGTTAGAATCTATCACACCCGATCATCACGTGGTGCTTCGAAACAACGAACCTTCGCAACGGTGCACAGTTAGGGGGAACACTTTTCTTGAAATTATTATAAGGGATCATCTTACTTACTACCATCGTTCTAAGCAAATAAGATGCAAAACATGATAAACATCACATGCAATCAAATATTGACATGATATGGCCAATATCATTATGCTTCTTTGATCTCCATCTTCGGGGCACCATGATCATCTTCGTCACCGGCATGACACCATGATCTCCATCATCATGATCTCCATCATTGTGTCTTCATGAAGTCGTCACGCCAACGATTACTTCTACTTCTATGGCTAACGCGTTTAGCAACAAAGTAAAGTAATTTACATGGCGTTATTCAATAACACGCAGGTCATACAAAATAATAAAGACAACTCCTATGGCTCCTGTCGGTTGTCATACTCATCGACATGCAAGTCGTGATTCCTATTACAAGAATATGATCAATCTCATACATCACATATATCATTCATCACATCTTCTGGCCATATCACATCACATAGCACTTGTTGCAAAAACAAGTTAGACGTCCTCTAATTGTTGTTGCAAGTTTTTACGTGGCTTGTATAGGTTTCTAGCAAGAACGTTTCTTACATACGTAAAACCACAACGTGATTTGCCAATTTCTATTTACCCTTCATAAGGACCCTTTTCATCGAGTCCGTTCCGACTAAAGTAGGAGAGACAGACACCCGCTAGCCACCTTATGCAACTAGTGCATGTCAGTCGGTGGAACCTGTCTCACGTAAGCGTACGTGTAAGGTCGGTCCGGGCCGATTCATCCCGCAATACCGCCGAAACAAGACAAGACTAGTAGCGGCAAGAAGAATTGGCAACATGAACGCCCACAACTGCTTTGTGTTCTACTCGTGCATAGTAACTACGCATAGGCCTGGCTCATGATGCCACTGTTGGGAATCGTAGCATAATTTTAAAATTTTCCTATGCTCACCAAGATCCATCTATGGAGTATACTAGCAACAAGGGGAAAGGAGTGCATCTACATACCCTTGTAGATCGCGAGCGGAAGCGTTCCAATGAACGTTGTTGACGAAGTCGTACTCGTCGTGATTCAAATCACCGATGACCGAGTGCCGAATGGATGGCACCTCCGCGTTCAACACACGTACGGTGCAGCGACGTCTCCTCCTTCTTGATCCAGCAAGGGGGAAGGAGAGGTTGATGGAGATCCAGCAGCACGACAGCGTGGTGGTGGATGTAGCGGGTCTCGGCAGGGCTTCGCCGAGCTTCTGCGAGAGGGAGAGGTGTAGCAGGGGAGGAGGGAGGCGCCCAAGGCTGTTATGCTACTGCCCTCCCCCCCCTTATATAGGCCCCCTGGGAGGGGGGCGCCGGCCAAGTCCCATCTAGATGGGGGGGCGGCCAGGGGGGTAACTTACCCCCCAAGTCAAGTGGGGCGCCCCCCCACCCTAGGGTTTCCAACCCTAGGCGCAGGGGGAGGCCCATGGGGGGCACCCCAGCCCACTAAGGGCTGGTTGCCTTCCCACTTCAGCCCATGGGGCCCTCCGGGACAGGTGGCCCCACCCGGTGGACCCCCGGGACCCTTCCGGTGGTCCCGGTACAATACCGATAACCCCCGAAACTTTCCCGGTGGCCGAAACTGGACTTCCTATATATAATTCTTCACCTCCGGACCATTCCGGAACTCCTCGTGACGTCCGGGATCTCATCCGGGACTCCGAACAACTTTCGGGTTTCCGCATACTCATATCTCTACAACCCTAGCGTCACCGAACCTTAAGTGTGTAGACCCTACGGGTTCGGGAGACATGCAGACATGACCGAGACGCCTCTCCGGTCAATAACCAACAGCGGGATCTGGATACCCATGTTGGCTCCCACATGTTCCATGATGATCTCATCGGATGAACCACGATGTCGAGGATTCAATCAATCCCGTATACAATTCCCTTTGTCAATCGGTATGTTACTTGCCCGAGATTCGATCGTCGGTATCCCAATACCTTGTTCAATCTCGTTACCGGCAAGTCTCTTTACTCGTACCGCAATGCATGATCCCGTGACTAACGCCTTAGTCACATTGAGCTCATTATGATGATGCATTACCGAGTGGGCCCAGAGATACCTCTCCGTCATACGGAGTGACAAATCCCAGTCTCGATCCGTGCCAACCCAACAGACACTTTCGGAGATACCCGTAGTGCACCTTTATAGTCACCCAGTTACGTTGTGACGTTTGGCACACCCAAAGTACTCCTACGGTATTCGGGAGTTGCGCGATCTCATGGTCTAAGGAGAAGATACTTGACATTGGAAAAGCTCTAGCAAACGAAACTACACGATCTTTTATGCTATGCTTAGGATTGGGTCTTGTCCATCACATCATTCTCCTAATGATGTGATCCCGTTATCAATGACATCCAATGTCCATAGTCAGGAAACCATGACTATCTGTTGATCAACGAGCTAGTCAACTAGAGGCTTACTAGGGACACGTTGTGGTCTATGTATTCACACATGTATTACGATTTCCGGATAACACAATTATAGCATGAACAATAGACAATTATCATGAACAAAGAAATATAATAATAACCATTTATTATTGCCTCTAGGGCATATTTCCAACACTTCCACTCCTACAGAAAACCCGAGCCCTCCTTCTTCCCCACTCGCACTGTCACTAGGCTCGTCTCTAGCTACTCTACTCAAACCCGTGAGCTCGGCGTGACGCCCACAAGGGAAATGGAGTCGGCTGGCCCCAGCACCAAGAAGATGAGGCTCCCGCCAGCGGGGACGCCGGTTGTACATCCTGCACCCGGCATCGCGGGGAGAAGTGGCGAGCCCCCCCCCCACCCGGATCTAAGGAACTGGTAGAATCTCCGGTGGACCGCATCAGCGATCTCCCCGACGTCATCCTTGAGGAGATCATCTCGCTTCTCCCCACCAAGGATTGCTGCCGCATACAAGTCCTCTCAACTCGGTGGCGCCCCTCAATCTCGACTGTCCTCGGATATCTGTCCTTCCTGAATTTCATCTCCTCAGAGCCATCGTCTCCTCTCACCAGCAGGGCCCCGTTCAACGCCTCTGCATCCCGACACGCTACTTGTTGTCCATACCCGGCACGGTGGACGCTTGGCTGACATCCCCTGAATTTGGGAAACTCCAGCAGTTTGAGTTCTACCATTACCAAGAAAGTTTCATAACACGAACACACCAAGAATTCGTGCCCACACCACCATTGTCCATCTCGCGGTTTTCCTCCTCTCTCCACACCGCCACCTTTGCCCGGTGCCATCTACCAGACGATCTGGTACAAATGCTTTGACTCCCACTGCTAAAAAAACTTTTGCTTGTGGTGGTTTATCTATCAGAGGCCTCACTGCACAGCATCATCCACTCTAGTTGCCCTGCCCTGGAGCGCTTGCTGATTATTTTGGGAATAGAAATCCCTATCTGTTGTCTCCAAATAAAGTCGCCTCACCTTAAAAGCATTGGAATTTGTTTTGAAGGACAGCACCTCATCATTGAAGATGCCCCTTCACTTCAAAGGTTGCTCCTATATCATTGTTATAAACCTTCGCAAATAACTGTCGTCTCTGTGCCCAAACTGGAGACCTTGGGTCTAATTAGTGGTCTAACTAGTGCTCTGTTTGATGATCACAACAAGTTGGTGTTTGGCTCCTCACTTTTTCAGGTACCGTATATTATCATCTACACATTTGTAATCATAAGCAGCATTTTTCATTTGTCCGCATAAGTTTTATATCATCTTGGAGTACAGTTTGGGTACTAATATTATGTTATATGCTCAATGAAGAGTTCGCCCATGGATAGCCTATCAATGCTACTGGATTTTGTCAAGATCTTATATATCGGAATGTGTAGTTATGATCTGAACATAATTATTGGCTTGTTGCGATGCTTTCGGTCTCTGGAGAATTTATATATAAAGGTGATGATTTCATGCACATTGAAAGGCCGTATGTATTGTACTAGAATTAACCGTTCAGCTGTTGCTCTTTCGACATACTCTTTTTTCAGACCTTAACTGTTTTCAAATCTTCATGTCTACTTAGGTACTACAACCACATGGAGAAAAACGTATAACCAATCAGTGGTGTAATAAGCACCAGGATTTCCTCAGTTCTCATGACATTCGTTTGAGGACAATAACGATGGGAGGATATGCATCCAACCAGGCAAACAGAAGCTTTGTCACATTCTTCTTGTTGAATGCGAGGTTACTATTGTCCATGAGGCTTAAGTTTTACCCCAAGAGATTTCTCACGGACGGACAAGTTGAACAGCAAAAAAAGAAGTTTCAGGTGGACAAATGGGCTTCTAAACGTGCTCGGCTTCTATTTACAACAAGTTCTAGTCATCCTGAAATAAATTTTTTTGCACAGGACGTTAATTTTATGGATCAGACCGATCCATTTGTTTGTGACTGCGAAAAAGAGTGATTGGGTTAGATGTTACTGCCATGTTCAATCTGGGTTTTGTCTAAAAATTTGATGAACAATTAGTCCTTGGGCTTTTTGTACCGTTTGTAAGCTTGAGTTGCATGTTGTTTCCCTCGTACTCCCCTCCACCTGCCACTACACTGTCGCATCTTCCACGGCTACTGTTCGTTCCCGTCTGAGGCCTCGCCGTTGTTCTCCGCCTTGGTTCGCTCGCTATGCCCACCGCCGTCTGGCGTTGTCAACATGGTCAACAACCAAGAGGAATTAGGAGATGACTGTACGTGGAGAGGCTGACAGTAGGGACCCACCATGGTCATTGCATTACGCAAGCAGGTGCCTCGTTATTACAAGCCAAAAAATACTTCCTCCTAATTGTTTGACAACTAGGTCCCACGCCATTGTCAATGTAGTCAATAAACGAGAAAATTACACAACGAGCGGATAACACCAGGGACCCAGCAGCTCGCCCAGTTGTTTTTTTAGTTTCAGAGAGGGAGCTCAACTGCTCGCTGTGCAGGGGTTGTGGCCCGTCTAGCCCACGCTTACGCTTTTATTTAAGCACATGACGAGCCCAGTTGATATCTTTTTTCTTTCTGAAAATGGCTAGCCCAGTTTTTTTTTGGAGAATACCAAAACCGAGGCCTACTTGCTTTTCTCAGCCCTGTTAGGCAGCAAATCTTCCAAGACGAGGAGGGAGGGATGTAAGTAGTAAGAAATGGGCTTCCCCAGAAAATGGGCTATAAGTTGTAAGAAATGGGCTGTAATTTTTAAACCAAAGCCAACCGGCAATTACATTAAAATATCATTTTTTTTCTAGATTTCTCTACTCTCTACTCTTATAAAAACCAAAGCCAACTAGCAATTACATTAAAATATCGTCTTTTCTCCCACAAGATAAACTACTCATACAAATGCATCTTCATGTTCCATGCAACGCACAGGCATCTTGCTAGTTAAGATTTTAAATTTCATTCTTTTTTGCGGAGAATAGTTTTTTGAATTTTATTTTGATATAATTTTTAAAAAATTATTTTAACGTGACTCGAAATTTCGTGATTAAAAGAGTTCGGACCCCACCGAAATATGCAAAATTTCTTTGAATTTTTTAGCAGTGCCCAGAATATATGGTCTGTAATGCTAATAAAAAGAATATGGGCTTCAAATATCCTTAAGAATTAGCAAATGGGCTATAAATTATTGAAAATAATGGCAAATGGGGTGTATGTTGTTTTCCACAGATTTGGAGGCTGACTTCTAGGCCTACTAGGTTGACGATGACGCTGTCCTAAATTTTTTTACGCGTACGCAAGGCTTTGTCAACTTAGTCAACACAGAGTAGTGACTGTTGGATGTCCATCCAACGGCCGCCGTGCTTCTTCAATCTCTGATCTTCCTGCTCCAGCCACCCAAACCAGCGCTGTCGGATCACGGGTTCCGGCAAAACCCTTAAGGTTTGAACTCTGGGGTGCGCGCGAAGTTCTTTCCCTTGTACCGATCCGCGTCCTAACTAGCTAAGATCTCAAGAACGAGCTCGATGAACTCACAATCACAAATACACGAGATTTATACTGGTTCGGGCCACCGTTGTGGTGTAATAACCTACTCCAGTGTGGTGGTGGTGGATTGCCTCTTGGGCTGATGATGAACAGTACAAGGGGAAGAACAGCCTCCTGAGGTTGAGGAGTTCTTGTGCTCGGTGTGTGGCTAAGGGTTGGCTCCAGATCTCATTAGCCTCTGGATCAGATCCCCCTATTGTGGTGGCTAGTTCTACTTATATAGGCCCTAGTCCTCTTCCCAAATATTGAGCGCGAAGGGAGCCAACAACGGCCAATTTGAAAGGGGATAGCTAGTACAGCTTATCCTGACAAAAGCGGTCTTCGCCTGCAAAAGGCTCTGGTGGTGACGCCGCCTTGGGCTCCATGGTGACCTCCGTCTTGCCGTCCTGCTGGTCTTGGTCTCGTTGCACCGATATGGAAACCTTTGCTTGATGCCTCAGTACTCTGCGCCTGCGCTTGCTCCCTTAGCGCCAAAGGGGAAACAAGGACACTGTGCGGGCTGGCGCCCGCCTGGTCTCGATCGTCATGGCTCACATCACGAGAACCTCGCGAAGTTTTCCTCGCCTTGATCTCTCTGCCCCTCGCGAGCCAACCTGGTGAGGCCGCTCCTGAGGAGGACTTGCAACGTCCGCCTCACGGGGCTTGGCCCCTCGCGAGGGTCTTGAATGTCTTGTTGATGAAGATGGGTCGTACAGGCCTGCCAGCACAGCCACGCCGTGGGCCGCAGGCAGGCAAGTCTGGGGACCCCCGTTCCCAGAACGCCGACAGTAGCCCCCGGGCCCAAGGTGCGCTCGGGCTTGGCTTCGAGGCGAAGCCAAAGGTCAAGTACGGAGCGCCGCGGGCCCCAAAAGCCTGCGGCCTTGATCGACGCGTGGCGGTTGATTGGACGTGGGCGTCTCCGCTTCCCCACGCTGCCTCGGCAACTGCCCGACTTGACAAGTCCCTGCGACATGCAAGGAAAACCATCATTACCTGTGATCGTGGGAGGCGCCGGTTGGCCTTCTTCCACTATAAATGGGGAGGGGGCGGAGCCCCCGTCGCCCATATCTCCTCAGCTTGCTTGCTTCTTCCTTCTTGCTCCATCACTAGTAACCATTCCCATGGCGCCAATCCGAAGGTTCTCCACCGAGGAGAAAGGAAAGGCTCCCCGCGACGAGCCGGGGCTGCTTCCGCCGAAGAAGAGGTCGGTTCACCGCTGCGACGCGGCGGTGATGCAGGTGGTGACGAGGCCTTAGTGCGAGAGGCCTCCTCCTGGGTATCCGTTGCCCCTGTATGCCCAAGCCGAGGGCTCAGGAGGAAGGAGCGACGAGCGGCGCCGCCCGCGCCGCGTCCGTGGTCGCCGTGCGATGGCGACACGCACCGTTGCCCCTGGAATCCACGCCACGGATTCCTCGCGCGAGCTTGTGCTATGGGCGACGATGCCTCCAAGCTCTTGGATCCGCTTCCCGTGGTTCTTCTCCGACGTGATGCCGCCGAGGGGACCCCTCGAGCTCTGGTTGCAGCATGCTGACTACGACGCTCCGGCGACCGAAGCAGAGGTCGAAGTGGTCTCCTCCGGCAAGATCTTCATGACCCACGGCTGGGGCGAGGTCGTGCGGGTTTTCCGTGCGGAGGGCGCCCTCGCGATCCACTTTGAGTATGACGGCGCTTCCACGCTGTTCTTCAAGGTCTTCGACGCGGAGGGCCGCCGCCTAGAGTGTTGCCCTGGAGTGGAGCGCCAGGATGATGCGCGCCCCACTCGCGGCTACTCCAGCAGCAGCGACTCCTGGGAGTCCAACGGTTCTCCTGAGCTCTACGAGACTCCGGAGACGAGCGATGACAGCTACGTGCCCCCAAGCTCTCGCCGCGCTCGGAGCAGGGCCGCGGCGTCCGGCCGCCGCTGTCGCTGATCTGGATGGGGTGGGCGCCGGCCTCCCACGGCCCACTGTTGATGATGGCGTCCGCCGCGGGGGCGTGTAGATAGGATTCTCCTAAGTTCTCGCCTTTTGTTCCCTGCGAGGAATCAAGAAGTACCCCGTGGGGCATGTAAAGGGTATGTGATGTCTTTTGTGTATATCTTCCTTATTATGAAAATTTGTGAATGCATGCCCTGTTAAGGCTCAGTCCCCCTTTCCAACCTCGCTACGGCTTGTTGCTCTATGCCGACAGGTCCCGGTCCCCAGGCAGGCTGCAGCCGTCGCTAGTATGCCAGGTCGCGTGCCGTGGTCAAGGCCAGGAGGTGAGCGGCCCGAGGTCCAGTAAGAGCCCCTGAGGCGCAATGCTCAGGATGTCCCCTTTAGTGCTCAAGCAGCCATGGTAAGGCAAGAAAGGGAGGCGACGTGGCCGCAACAGAGCTGCGGCAAGCGTGATCCTTAGGCTCCAGCAATTAGCCAATCTGAGCGCGAGACTTATCTTGACAGTTTTGGATGGATTTCTCGCGATGCGCCACGTTAATGCGTAGCTAGGCCAGGCCCATACGAGCCTCCCCCTTTCCCACGCTCTCCTTCATGCTCTACGTCCTCAGGTCTCGGCCCTCGAGCAAGCTCAGTCGCCGCTGGTATGCCAGGTCGCGTGCCGTGGTCAAGTCCAGGGGGTGAGGGCTGGAGAGCCAGCAAGAGCTCCTGAGACGCGATGCTTAGAAGCCCCCTTTTAACGCGCAAGCGGATTACATGGGAGAAAAGGGAGCTCGCTGTGCCACCTGCTATCCTCCTCATGAGATTCCTGCAGGCCAGCACAAGGAGGAACACAGTTTGCCATTATGGTTGTCAGCTTGCCGCTGGTTGCTCCGCGAGGAAATGGTGGCACTGAGGGCCTGGTGAGGTGACGTGCGCGGGGCGTGCCGCGAGCCAGAGCTCGGCCACTCAGGTTTGTCGGCATGGCAGGGACGGACCCATGCACCAGCGTCGTGCCGACATGAGCAGCCACCGTAGGAATCGACGATCGAGCAGGTGATGGCCAAAAATAGGTTAAGCATGAAAGCATACTGGCTTAGGTAAATGCAGGGAAGATACGTGCCACTGGGTCAGGCCCGAGCGGCTTGGGGACGATGCAGCCCGAGGGGCACTCCCAACAAGGTAAGCTAAAGACATAAAAAGGGATACATGCCACAGGGACGGTCCCAGGTGTCCTGGGAATGATGCAGCCCGAGGGGCGCTCCCAGCTAAATAAACTTGGAAAATGTCACCTGGTTCTGTTGATGCAGGAGAGTTGGGGCAGCTGAAGGTACGCGGCGACGCGGTCGCTCCTCATGAGCCACCAGGGTCCTGAGCCTCGAGAGGCTCTGGGGGTCCAGGCGGTTCCTTGAGGACCGTCTCCGTCTCCATCAGGACGGCGTGGTGCCTGGCCTCCTGAGCCGCCAGGGTGCGCTGCAAGTTGCGCTGGTAGACGAACATCACGCTCGGCAGGCCGAAAGGCATGCGAACATAGCTGTGCGGTGGACCCTCGCAGCAGCCCACGCGTAAAGGCCAGAAATGCTCCTGAGATGCGGCCCTGTTCAGCCCTGGGACGTCGATGCAGACGCGCAGCCGGACATCCTTGCCTGGATGGGGAGCTGCGCCTCGTGAGCGGCGATCGCCGCGCATGGCCCTTCCGTCTTGCAGTTCCTGAGTGGTCTTGGTGATGATCCTGAGCGGTGGGCGCTCCTCGCCCTGTGTTCTCCTGAGGGAAACATGTCGTGAAGCACGCCTCCAAGTGGTGCCCAAGCACCTCCCTCGTGATGTTGGCAAAGTCTGAGGCCCTCCAGAAGAGAGCCCCCGAGCCCTGCCCGAGGAGGGCGCCCGGCGCGCCTTCCTATGCGATGGAGGGCGGCGCCCCTGGAGCGGGTGCTGATCCTGACGAGGTTCTGGTTGTGACGCCACCCTCCTGAGGTTCGGCACGGCGCAGCTGCTTCTTCTTCTTGGGGATGGCCTCAGGAGGGCACTCGCCCTTGCTGTCGGGGTCGGGGGTGCCGTCATAGCGAGGAGGCAGATCCGGCTTGAACTTGCGTGGCCAGGCGACGCTACGCAGCTCGGGGGTGAAGGCGCGGCAGCCGGCCATGGTCGCCGGGGCCCGTCTTGGATGTGGAGCTTGGCCTTGATGGGGTCCGCGCGCTGCCACCGCTGGTGGCGCGCGGTCTTGCCGAGGCGGCGCAAGGAGCGTAGGAGCAGCTTCTCGCGGACGTGGGACTTCTTGGCAGCTTCTCTCTTCCTGTGCGGGCAAGATAACCCACAAGTATACGGGATCGCAACAGTTTTCGAGGGTAGAGTATTCAACCCAAATTTATTGATTCGACACAAGGGGAGCCAAAGAATATTCTCAAGTATTAGCAGTTGAGTTGTCAATTCAACCACACCTGGATAACTTAGTATCTGCAGCAAAGTATTTAGTAGCAAAGTAGTATGGAAGTAAGGTAACAGTAGCAAAAGTAATATTTTTGGGTTTTGTAGTGATTGTAACAGTAGCAACGGAAAAGTAAATAAGCGAAGAGCAATATGTGAAAAGCTCGTAGGCATTGGATCGGTGATGGAGAATTATGCCGGATGCGGTTCATCATGTAACAATCATAACATAGGGTGACACAAAACTAGCTCCAATTCATCAATGTAATGTAGGCATGTATTCCGAATATAGTCATACGTGCTTATGGAAAAGAACTTGCATGACATCTTTTGTCCTACCCTCCCGTAGCAGCGGGGTCCTATTGGAAACTAAGAGATATTAAGGCCTCCTTTTAATAGAGTACCGGACCAAAGCATTAACACATAGTGAATACATGAACTCCTCAAACTACGGTCATCACCGGGAGTGGTCCCGATTATTGTCACTTCGGGGTTGCCGGATCATAACACATAGTAGGTGACTATTGACTTGCAAGATAGGATCAAGAACTCACATATATTCATGAAAACATAATAGGTTCAAATCTGAAATCATGGCACTCAGGCCCTAGTGACAAGCATTAAGCATAGCAAAGTCATAGTAACATCAATCTCAGAACATAGTGGATACTAGGGATCAAAACCTAACAAAACTAACTCGATTACATGATAAATCTCATCCAACCCATCACCGTCCAGCAAGCCTACAATGGAATTACTCACGCACGGCGGTGAGCATCATGAAATTGGTGATGGAGGATGGTTGATGATGACGATGGCGATGGATTCCCCTCTCCGGAGCCCCGAACGGACTCCAGATCAGCCCTCCCGAGAGAGTTTAGGGCTTGGCGGCGGCTCCGTACCGCAAAATGCGATGAATCCTTCTCTCCGATTTTTTCTCCCCGAACACGAATATATAGAGTTGGAGTTGAGGTCGGTGGAGCTCCATGGGGCCCACGAGGCAGGGGGTGCGCCCTAGGGGGGCAGGCATGCCTCCCACCCTCGTGGATAGGGATGGCCCTCTGGCCTTGATTCTTTCGCCAATATTTTTAATTATTTCCAAAAATAATCTCCGTGAAGTTTCAGGTCATTCCGAGAACTTTTGTTTCTTCACAAAGATAACACCATGGCAACTCTGCTGAAAACAGCGTCAGTCCAGGTTAGTTCCATTCAAATCATGCAAGTCGGAGTCCAAAACAAGGGCAAAAGATTTTGGAAAAGTAGATACGATGGAGACGTATCAACTCCCCCAAGCTTAAAACCTTGCTTGTCCTCAAGCAATTCAGTTGATAAACTGAAAGTGATAAAGAAAAACTTTTACAAACTCTGTTTGCTCTTGTTGTTGTAAATATGTAAAGCCAGCATTCAAGTTTTCAGCAAAGATTGTGAACTAACCATATTCACAATAACATTTAGGTCTCAAGTTTACTCATGTCAATGGCATAATCAACTAGCGAGCAATAATAATAAATCTCGGATGACAACACTTTCTCAAAACAATCATAATATGATATAACAGGATGGTATCTCGCTAGCCCTTTCTGAGACCGCAAAACATAAATGCAGAGCACCTTTAAAGATCAAGGACTGACTAAACATTGTAATTCATGGTAAAAGAGATCCAGTCATAGTCATACCCAATATAAATTAATAGTAATGGATGCAAATGACAGCGGTGCTCTCCAGCTGGTGCTTTTTAATAAGAGGGTGATGACTCAACATAAAAGTAAATAGATAGGCCCTTCGCAGAGGGAAGCAGGGATTGGTAGAGGTGCCAGAGCTCGGTTTTGAAATAGAGATAAATAATATTTTGAGCGGCATACTTTCATTGTCAACATAACAACCAAGAGATGGCGATATCTTCCATGCTACACACATTATAAGCGGTTCCCAAACAGAATGGTAAAGTTTATACTCCCCCTCCACCAACAAACATCAGTCCATGGCTTGTCCGAAACAATGGGTGCCTCCAACTAACAACAATCCTGGGGTAGTTTTGTTTGCAATTATTTTGATTTGATTTGCATAAAGCATAGGAGTGGGCATCCCAGTGACCAGCCATTTTCTCGTGAGTGAGGAGCGGAGTCCACTCCTCTTGAGAATAACCCGCCTAACATGGAAGATACGGACAACCCTAGTTGATAGATGAGCTATTCGAGCATACAAAACAGAATTTCATTTGAAGGTTTAGAGTTTGGCACATACAAATTTACTTGGAACGGCAGGTAGATACCGCATATAGGAAGGTATGGTGGACTCATATGGAATAACTTTGGGGTTTATGGAAGTGGATGCACAAGCAGTATTCCCGATTAGTACAAGTGAAGGCTAGAAAAAGACTGGGAAGCGACCAACTAGAGAGCGACAACAGTCATGAACATGCATTAAAATTAATGAACATTGAGTGCAAGCATGAGTAGGATATAATCCACCATGAACATAAATATCGTGAAGGCTATGTTGATTTTGTTTCAACTACATGTGTGAACATGTGCCAAGTCAACTCACTTGAATCATTCAAAGGAGGATACCACCCTATTATACCACATCACAACCACTTTAATAGCATGTTGGCACGCAAGGTAAACCATTATAAACTCCTAGCTAATTAAGCATGGCATAAGCAACTATAATCTCTAATTGTCATTGCAAACATGTTTATTCATAATAGGCTGAATCAGGAACGATGAATTAATCATATTTACAAAAACAAGAGAGGTTGAGTTCATACCAGCTTCTCTCATCTCATTCAGTCCATCATATATCGTCATTATTGCCTTTCACTTGCACGACCGAACGATGTGAATAATAATAATAGTGCACGTGCATTGGACTAAGCTGGAATCTGCGAGCATTCAATTAACAGGAGAAGACAAGGCAATATGGGCTCTTGGTTAAATCAACCATAATGCATATAAGAGCCACTTCAACAATTTTATTATGGTCTTCTCCTACTGACCCCCAAAGAAAAGAAAAGAAATAAAACTATTTACACGGGAAAGCTCCCAACAAGCAAAAGAAGAACAGAAAATATTTTTGGGTTTTCTTTTTAATTACTACTACAGCATGAAAGTAAACTAGCTAAAAGCTGCACTAATTTTTTTGTTTTCTTAAGGTTTATCAAACACACAAGAAGAAAGCAGAAAAAAGGAAAATAAACTAGCATGGATAGTACAATGAAAAAGTATGAGCACCGATATCTAGCAATGAGTGTGTAAACATGAATGTAATGTCGGTGAGAGATACGTACTCCCCCAAGCTTAGGCTTTTGGCCTAAGTTGGTCTATGGCCACGGCCGGCCTGGCGGATATCCGAAGTTGTAACTGGGGTCGTACTGAGATGCAGCGGCTATTGCATCGTGGGCTGCATCTTGGAGCCGAGCTGCCCTCATCCTCCTCTCGTACTCATTTGCCTCCTCCCTGGTTATGACATATCTCCCCTTTGCCTGAAAGTCAAAGAGAGTAGGAGCAGGGAGGACAATATTGACGGCATGACGCTTGTCAAAGATTAGTCGGTACTGGAGAGGCGGTTCATCCCTCTCAACAAATCGAGGGTGAACCATGGCATTAAAATCTAGATAAGAAGGAGGCAATTCCATATCATAATCACGAATGGGTATATTAAGAAAATTAGCTAAACGGGTTGCATAAATTCCACCAAAGAAATCTCCATTAAATCTATTATTATGCAACCTACGTGCAACAATGGCTCCCAAATTATAATGTTTATCTCCTAATACAGCACTCCTGAGAACACTGAGATCAGGGACACACATGTGGCATGCTGCATCCTTACCATTTATGCACCTACCTATGAAGAGAGCAAAATAATGTATAGCAGGAAAATGAATGCTCCCTATGGTAGCTTGTGTTATGTCTCTAGATTCCCCCACAGTTATACTAGCAAGAAAATCTCTAAATTCAGATTTGCGAGGTTCACTAGGACTACCCCATTGTGGAAGTTTGCAAGCAGTATTAAAATTCTCTAAGTCCATAGTATAAGAATTTTCATAAAGATCAAACAGGACAGTTTGAGAATTGCATGATGATGAAAATTCAAACCTCCTCACAAAGGAATCTGTGAGATAGTGGTACTGACGGCACTTATCTGCCTCGAAGCTCACAAGATCAGTGTTACGCACATATGCGTTAAATTCTTCCTTGATTCCTGCTTGATCCATGAAGTCCTCTGAAGGCCATTCACAAGCCCGCACTTGAGCGTCCCTTGGTGGTTCATCGTCGGCATCGCGCATTGCGAGCCTGGGTCCTTGCTTCATTGAAGGGCCACCTTGGTACATTTTCCTAAACATATTTCTTCCTCTGAAAAATTTCTGAAAATTTTAGTAACTTCAAATAAAAGTGAACCAAACTCAACAAAATTGATAGCAACTACTCTTACAAGTGCCTACAGACTATATCATGCATTAGAACTACTTGAAACCATATAAATTTGACATGCAAGATCAAGAACATGGTCACCCAGGCAGCACAAATTTGCAATGAATAAAGCACTAGAACAAAAACTAATTGGACCATTGGAGGAGTCACATACCAAAGAACAATCCCCAAAGCAGTTTTGTGAGAGGTGCTTTGAGCAAGGAGATCAAAAATCATAGCAAAATCAGCTAGAACTCGTGCTTGAGCTGGTTGGTGATTTTTTTGGAAGGAAGAAGGAGTGTGTGGTGGCTGGAATAAGTGGAGGGGAGCCACCATGGGCCCACGAGGCAGGGGGCGCGCCCTGTAGGGGTGGGCGCGCCCTGGACCCTCGTGGCCAGGTGCTAGCTCCCCCTGCTATGTTCTCAGTGCCAAATATTCTCAAATATTCCAGAAAAAATCATATTTCAATTTCGGGGCATTTGGAGAACTTTTATTTCCGGGGTATTTTTTTATTGCACGGATAAATCAGAAAACAGACAAAAGATATTATTTTTACTTTATTTCAACTAAACAACAGAAAGTAAAAGGATGGTACAGAAGGTTGTGCTTTCTAACTTCATCCATCCCATGCTCATCAAAAGGAATCCACTAACAAGGTTGATCAAGTCTTGTTAACAAACTCTTTCCGAATAACATGGAACCGTAGAAATTTTGAATAGCACTATGTTACCTCGACGGGGATATGCACATCCCCAATAATAAGAATATCATATTTCTTCTTGACAGTAGGTAGAGGAAATTCAAAACCTCCAAAAATAATTGATGGAAATTTTCCAATAGAATTTATACTATGAACTTGAGGTTGTTTCCTCGGAAAGTGTACCATACGCTCATTGCCATTAACGTGAAAGGTGACATTGCCTTTGTTGCAATCAATAACAGCCCCTGCAGTATTCAGAAAGGGTCTTCCAAGAATAATAGACATACTATCGTCCTCGGGAATATCAAGAATAACAAAGTCCGCTAAAATAGTAACATTTGCAACCACAACAGGCACATCCTCACAAATACCGACAGGTATAGCAGTTGATTTATCAGCCATTTGCAAGGATATTTCAGTAGGTGTCAACTTATTCAAATCAAGTCTACGATATAAAGAGAGAGGCATAACACTAACACCGGCTCCAAGATTACATAAGGCAGTTCTAACATAATTTCTTTTAATGGAGCATGGTATAGTTGGTACTCCTGGATCTCCTAACTTCTTAGGTATTCCACCCTTAAAAGTGTAATTAGCAAGCATGGTGGAAATTTCAGCTTCCGGTATCTTTCTTTTATTTGTAACAATCTCTTTCATATACTTAGCATAAGGATTCATTTTGAGCATATCAGTCAAACGCATACGCAAAAAGATAGGTCTAATCATTTCAGCAAAGCGCTCAAAATCCTCACCATCCTTTTTCTTGGATGGTTTGGGAGGAAAAGGCATGGGTTTCTGAACCCATGGTTCTCTTTCCTTACCGTGCTTCCTAGCAACAAGTCTCTCTTGTCATAACGTTGATTCTTTGATTGTTGGTTATCAAGATCAACAGCAGGTTCAGTTTCTACATCATTATCATTGCTAGGTTGAGCATCAACATGAACATCTTCATTAACATTATCACTAGGTTCATGTTCATTACCTGATTGTGTTTCCGCATCAGAAATAAAAATATCATTGGGATTCTCACGTGTGTCTACAGCAGGTTCACTAGAAGCATGCAAAGTCGTATCATTTTTTCTATTTCTTCCTCTTAGAAGGACTAGGTGCATCTACATTATTTCTATGAGAATCTTGCTCAATTCTATTAGGATGGCCTTCAAGATACAAAGGTTCCTAAGTCATTTTACCAGTTCTAGTTGCAACTCTAACAACAAAGTCATTATTCTTACTATTCAATTCATTGAGCAAATCATTCTGAGCTTTAAGTACTTGTTCTACTTGAGTGGTAACCATAGAAGCATGTTTGCTAATGAGTTTAAGTTCACCTTTAACTCTAGACATATAATCAGTCAAGTGTTCAATCATATAAGCATTGTGTTTTAGTTGTCTACCAACATAAGCATTGAAGTTTTCTTGTTTGACAATAAAATTATCAAACTCATCTAAGCATTGGCTAGCAGACTTATAACGAGGAATATCACCTTCATCAAATCTATAGAGAGAGTTTACCTTTACTACCTGTGTCGGGTTATCAAGACCATGTGTTTCTTCAATAGGTGATGAATTAAAATCATGCATTTCTTCAACAGGTGGTAAATTAAGACCATGTATTTCTTCAACCGGAGGTAAATTCTTAACATCTTCAGCTTTAATACCCTTTTCTTTCATAGATTTCTTTGCCTCTTGCATATCTTCTGGACTTAGAAATAAAAATACCCCTTTTCTTCGGAGTTGGCTTAGGAGTTGGCTCAGGAAGTGTCCAATTATTTTCATTGGTCAACATATTATTCAATAAAATTTTAGCTTCATCTGGTGTTCTTTCCCTGAAAACACAACCAGCACAACTATCCAGGTGGTCTCTGGAAGCATCGGTTAGTCCATTATAAAAGATATCAAGTATTTCATTTTTCTTAAGAGGATGATCAGGCAAAGCATTAAGTAATTGGAGAAGCCTCCCCCAAGCTTGTGGGAGACTCTCTTCTTCAATTTGCACAAAATTATATATTTCCCTTAAAGCAGCTTGTTTCTTATGAGCAGGGAAATATTTAGCAGAGAAGTAATAAATCATATCCTGGGGACTACACACACAACCAGGATCAAGAGAATTAAACCATATCTTAGCATCACCCTTTAATGAGAACGGAAATATTTTAAGGATATAATAGTAGCGAGTTTTCTCATCATTAGTGAATAGGGTGGCTATATCATTTAATTTAGTAAGATGTGCCACAACAGTTTCAGATTCATAGCCATAGAAAGGATCAGATTCAACCAAAGTAATTATATCAGGGTCGACAGAGAATTCATAATCCTTATCAGTAACAAAGATAGGTGAAGTAGCATAAGTAGGATCATATTTCATTCTAGCATTCAGAGTTTTTTGTTTCAGCTTAGCTAATAATTTCTTAAGATCACTTCTATCATTGCAAGCAAGAAAGTCTCTAGCAGTTTCTTCATCCATAACATAGCCCTCAGGCACAACAGGCAACTCATATCTAGGGGGAGAATCTTCATCATCACTTTCATCAATATTAGCAGGTTCAATAATTTCATTCCGTCTAGCCCTAGCAAGTTGTTCATCAAGAAATTCACCAAGTGGCACAGTAGTATCAAGCATAGAAGTAGTCTCATCATAAGTATCATGCATAGCACAAGTGGCATCATCAATAACATGTGACATATCAGAATTAATAGCAGAAGCAGGTTTAGGTGTCGCAAGCTTACTCAAAACACAAGGTGAATCAAGTGCAGAGCTAGATGGCAGTTCCTTACCTCCCCTCGTAGTTGAGGGATAAATTTTTTGTTTTCGCGTCTTTCAAGTTCTTCATAGTGACCAGCAGATACAAATCCCAAGTGACTCAAAGAATAGAGCTATGCTCCCCGGCAACGGCGCCAGAAAATAGTCTTGATAACCCACAAGTATAGGGGATCGCAATAGTTTTCGAGGGTAGAGTATTCAACCCTAATTTATTGATTCGACACAAGGGGAGCCAAAGAATATTATCAAGTATTAGCAGTTGAGTTGTCAATTCAACCACACCTGGATAACTTAGTATCTGCAGCAAAGTATTTAGTAGCAAAGTAATATGGAAGTAACGGTAACGGTAGCAAAAGTAATATTTTTGGGTTTTGTAGCGATTATAACAGTAGTAACGGAAAAGTAAATAAGCGAAGAACAATATGTGAAAAGCTCGTAGGCATTGGATCGGTGATGGAGAATTGTGCCGGATGCGGTTCATCATGTAACAATCATAACATAGGGTGACACAAAACTAGCTCAAATTCATCAATGTAATGTAGGCATGTATTCCGATTATAGTCATACGTGCTTATGGAAAAGAACTTGCATGACATCTTTTGTCCTACCCTCCCGTAGCAGCGTGGTCCTATTGGAAACTAAGGGATATTAAGGCCTCCTTTTAATAGAGTCCCGGACCAAAGCATTAACACATAGTGAATACATGAACTCCTCAAACTACGGTCATCACCGGGAGTGGTCCCGATTATTGTCACTTCGGGGTTGCCGGATCATAACACATAGTAGGTGACTATTGACTTGCAAGATAGGATCAAGAACTCACATATATTCATGAAAACATAATAGGTTCAGATCTGAAATCATGGCACTCAGGCCCTAGTGACAAGCACTAAGCATAGCAAAGTCATAGCAACATCAATCTCAGAACATCGTGGATACAAGGGATCAAACCCTAACAAAACTAACTCGATTACATGATAAATCTCATCCAACCCATCACCGTCCATCAAGCCTACGATGGAATTACTCACGCACGGCGGAGAGCATCATGAAATTGGTGATGGAGGATGGTTGATGATGACGATGGCGACGGATTCCCCTCTCCGGAGCCCCGAACGGACTCCAGATCAGCCCTCCCGAGAGAGTTTAGGGCTTGGCGGCGGCTCCGTATCGTAAAACATGATGAATCCTTCTCTCTAGTTTTTTTCTCCCCGAACACGAATATATGGAGTTGGAGTTGAGGTCGGTAGAGCTCCAGGGGGCCCACGAGGCAGGGGCGCGCCCTAGGGGGGCAGGCGCGCATCCCACCCTCGTGGACAGGGTGTGGCCCCCCTGGCCTTGATTCTTTCGCCAGTATTTTTAATTATTTCCAAAAATAATCTCCGTGAAGTTTCAGGTCATTCCGAGAACTTTTGTTTCTGCACAAAGATAACACCATGGAAATTCTGCTGAAAATAGCGTCAGTCCGGGTTAGTTCCATTCAAATCATGCAAGTTAGAGTCCAAAACAAGGGCTAATGTGTTTGGAAAAGTAGATACGATGGAGACGTATCAGGGCGCCGGACAAAGTGGGTCGCGCCGCGGGGCCGCATGCCTTGGTGCCAGGGTGCCATCTTGGGGCAGAGGTGGCGGAGGTGCTCCATGAGCTACGTCGCCCGTAGCTGGCGGAGGGCGTGGCAGTGAGAGGGATGGCGCAGGGGAGCCCCCTGCGGCGCGGACAAGCTCGGCGATGCGGTCGAGCTAGTCCTCGTAGTGGTCATCGAGTGGGCGGTAGCGCAGGAGCTCGTGCGCCATGAGGAGCGCGGCACACACGTCCATGGGAGCACGACGTGCATGGGATGAAGAACCGGCCGGGGTCAGTGATGGACTGGCGGTGCGGCTGTCTCACCGCACCGAGGGGTGCAGCGAGGATGCTTGCCGCTCGTTCCCCGCCGGGCTGGTGGCGGCGTTGGCGGCAGGCGACGGAGAACGACGAGGTGGCCTGCCGACGGGAGCCGTCTGAGCGACGCGGGTGGCAAGGGCAGCCCGGCGCTCAGCACGAGCACGGCGAGCATTCGCCATGGAGACGACGGAGCGATGGAGCGCAGATCGACGGAAGGGAGGCTACGGCGCACCCCTACCTGGCGCGCCAAATGTCGGATCACGAGTTCCGGCAAAACCCTTAAGGTTCGAACTCTGGGGTGCGCGTGAAGTTCTTTCCCTTCTACCGATCCGCGTCCTAACTAGCTAAGATCTCAAGAACGAGCTCGACGAACTCACAATCACAAAGACACGAGATTTATACTGGTTCGGGCCACCGTTGTGGTGTAATACCCTACTCCAGTGTGGTGGTGGTGGATTGCTTCTTGGGCTGATGATGAATAGTACAAGGGGAAGAACAGCCTCCTGAGGTTGAGGAGTTCTTATGCTCGGTGTGTGGCTAAGGGTTAGCTCTAGATCTCATTAGCCTCTGGATCAGATCCCCCTACTGTGGTGGCTAGTTCTACTTATATAGGCCCTGGTTCTCTTCCCAAATATTGAGCGGGAAGGGAGCCAACAACGGCCAATTTGAAAGGGGACAACTAGTACAGCTTATCCTGACAAAAGCGGTCTTCGCCTGCAAAAGGCTCTGGTGGTGACGCCGCCTTGGGCTCCATGGTGACCTCCGTCTTGCCGTCCTGCTGGTCTTGGTCTCGTTGCACCGATATGGAAACCTTTGCTTGATGCCTCGGTACTCTGCACCTGCGCTTGCTCCCTTAGCGCCAAAGGGGAAACAAGGACACTGTGCGGGCTGACGCCCGCCTAGTCTCGATCGTCATGGCTCACGTCACGAGAACCTCGCGAGGTTTGCCTCGCCTTGATCTCTCCGCCCCTCGTGAGCCAACCTGGTGAGGCCGCTCCTGAGGAGGTCTTGCGTCGTCCGCCTCGCGAGGGTCTTGAATGTCTTGTTGATGAAGATGGGTCGTACAGGCCTGCCAGCACTGCCACGCCGTGGGCCGCAGGCAGGCAAGTCTAGGGACCCCCGTTCCCAGAACGCTGACAAGCGCCGGCGGGACTGCCTGCTCCCTCCTCTCGTGGCTCGCTGTGCTGCCGCCAGGCCATCCCTCTACCCACCCGCACATCCTGTTATTTTCCGGCGACGTCATCCTCACCCCGCAGCCGATCAGTCGGCGCTCTTACACCCCTCAGTGTGGGCGTCCTCTACGGTGGCTTCGCCGGCTCCGGGTCGTTCCCTTCCTGGGCCTCGCCCTCGTCCACCACGTTTGTGCTCTCGGCGCAGCAAGGTCAACATGGTCAACAAACAACAGCCATCGGAAGAGACTGATAGTAGGGGTCCACACAAGGAAATGCCTCCTTATTACGTGCAAAATAATGATTCCTCCACCTGACAACTGGCACCCACCGAAAGGGCCTCTATATTTCTTGAAAAAATGCCCCCCCCCCCGCTGTCAGCTCGGACCCACCAGCTATATCTTCGCACACAAGGAAGTGCCTCCTTATTACGCACAAAAAAATGAATACTCCCCCTGCTAGCTGGGACCCACCATGGGGGGAGGCTGACTTGTGGGCCTACTAAGATGATGGGGACGGAGGGCTTTGTCAACTTAGTCAATATGAACGATTCTAGCTCCAGTGACCGTACGATGTCCATCCAACAGTCGTAGTGCTTCTTCAACCTCTGGTCTTCTTGCTCCAGCCGCCCAAACAAGCGTCGGCCGTGCCGCCTGCTCCTGCCTCCTGTGTCCTGCTGTGCTGCCACCGCTGGCCATGCCATTCCTATATACTCACCCACACCTCCTGTTATTCTCCGGCGACGGCAGCCTCACACCGCAGCCGAAGCAGTCAACCCACGTACTCCCCTCCGCGTGGGCATCCACTGGCGCATCTTCCCCAGCTCCGCGTCGTCCCCTTCCTAGGCCTCGCCATCGTCCACTGCCCTGGTGCTCTCGGCGCCGCGTGGTCAATGTGGTCAATGAACGACTTCCATCAGAAGAGTACTGTACGTGGAGAGGCTGACAGTTGGGTCCACAGCCGCAGCAAGGAAGTGCCTCCTTATGACGCGCAAAATAATTATTCCTCCACCTGACAGCGGGGACCCACCGGACGGGCCACCGTATTCCATGAAAAAAAAACGTATCCCCCTGACTGCTGGAACCCAGGTGCAACATCTTCGTATGCAAGGAAGTGTGTCCATATTACGGGCAAAAAAAATGATTCGCCCCCCTGACTGCTGGGACCCACCAGCTACATCTTCGCATGCAAGGAAGTGCCTGACAGTCGGGACCCACCTGGTCGAAGCGTACGTAGCGTTGTCATTCTGGTCGCGAACGTGTACGTACATACGATCGGTCTGCCTGCAGGCTGCAGCGATGAACTGTGGCCGTGTAAGGAAGGGCACGTGTCGTAGTAGAGGCGCGCACGTAGCATGTACACGTACGTACAGCGGCCAGGGTACAAGAAAGTAAATACGGCCACGTACGTACATACGGGCGGGGTCTCGAACGCCTACTCGCGCATACATACGGCCACGGCTTGTGTACATGGCTGGGTCGGAACAGAGAAACTGCATCGTCATCGTGTTCATGGGGAGGCAACGGAATGCGTCGTGTTCATCGGGAGGCAAGGGAACGCGTGCTGTTCATCGGAAGCCAACCGGCTTGGACGGAACAGCGGATTGAAACGAGGCCTGGCGTACCACAGAACAGAGGAAACAGCCTTGTGTTCGACCGGCCACGGTCGAAACGGGATCCTGTTCATCGGGACGGGTCTGGCGTACCGCAAAACGGAGGAAACGGACCTCCTACGGTCGAAACGGGGTCCTGTTGATCGGGAGGGGTGTGGCGTACCGCAAAACGGAGGAAACAGACTTGTGTTGGAGTGCTACGGTCGAAACGAGGGTCCTGTTCATCGGGAGGGGTGTGGCATACCCGCAAAACGGGACTCCACGGGATACTGTTCATCTCCACCGTCGACTGCCTCCACGGGCTACTGTTCATCCACCGTCGACCTCCTCCATCCTCCACCTGCGACTGTTCATCCACAGGCTCATGTTCATCCAGCCTCCACCGCGCGCTCCTCCACCGGCTACTGTTCAACCAGCCCTCTCCATGGGATCCTGTTCAACCATCCCTCCACGGGCTATTGTTCATCCAGCCCTCCACAGAGTCCTGTTCATCCACCCCCCAACCGGCTCGATCGATCGGGGTCCTGTTCATCCAGCGGCAACGGCCTCTACTACCACGGGGTCCTGTTCATCCAACCCCCCACCAGGAACTGTTCATCCAAACCCCCCCAACAACGCTCACTGTTCATCCAGAGGCAGCATCGATCGACTTCAGTTAGTAGCAGTAGCGAAGGAATCACTCGGGTTCAGTTAACAGCGAGGGATCGATCGATCGCTCGGGTTCAGTGACACGTAGCCTGCAGTGCAATCGCTCGGGTTCAGTTAGAGCCCAACGCCTCGCTCGGGTTCAGTTAGAGTGCAATGCCTCGCACACACGCACGTACGTATGAAAGAAACGCGCATCGCTCGGCCCCCGACCACCCACCGTAACCGGGAACTCCCCTGATATTTTCCTCGCCCTCACTTCAACCACGGTTTTCTCCGTCATGGATGGCCCAAAGAATGTCATGCACCTGTGTCTCTGGCCTGCCCAGGACGAAAAGCCCATCTTCTGTCATGAGTTTTTGTCATAGAAGTAGGAGCCCACCACATCTATGATGATACCGGGTTTTGTCATAATTATCGTCACAGAAGTGTCATAAGCATGACAAAAAAATTGTTCGGCCCAAAATGTCACGGATGTGTCTTTTTTTGTAGTGGGCGAACTCTATAATCTTGACGGGTTTCTTCTCATAAGTCAAGTCATTTTCCAACTGAATTGCTTCCAGGGGCACTGTATCCCTCAGAGGAATATCGGCCATCTCTGCATGGCACTTCTTCAACCGGGAAACGTGAAACACATCATGAACTCCTGACAATCCTTCGGGTAATTCCAACTTGTAGGCAACTTCACCCATACATTCCAAAACTTGGTATGGCCCTACAAATCGCGGCACTAGCTTCCCTTTGACTCCAAATCGTTTAACTCCTCGTAGAGGCGATACATGAAGATATGCTATGTCTCCGACTTCATAGGTTACCTCCTTGCGTTTAGTATCGGCATAACTCTTCTGCATGGACTGGGCTACCTTGAGTCTATCATGAATCAACTTGACCTTCTCCTCAGACTCTCTGATTAGATCTGGTCCGAACAATTGTCGATCTCCAACTTCATCCCACATCAATGGTGTCCTGTACCTCCTTCCATACAAAGCTTCAAAAGGGGCCATCTTCAAACTAGCCTGATAACTATTGTTATATGAGAACTCTGTGTAAGGCAAATTATCATCCCAACTAGACCCATAGTCTAGCGCACAAGCTCTCAACATGTCCTCCAGAATCTGGTTGACTCTCTCAGTCTGCCCATCTATCTGTGGATGAAAGGCTGTACTGAACTCTAGCCTGGTACCCAAAGTTTGGTGTAACTGATTCCAAAACTTCGAAGTAAACTGTGTTCCTCTATCTGATACTATGGTCCTCGGAACTCCATGCAGACATACGATCCTGGTCATATATCTTGGCCAACTTCACGCTCGTATAAGTGGTTTTCACGGGGATAAAGTGAGCCACCTTGGCCAAGCAATCAACTACAACCCAGATGGAGTCATATCCTGAACGTGTCCTGGGTAATCCGGTGATCAAATCCATGCCAAGCTTATCCCACTTCCATTCGGGTATCGGCAAAGGCTGAAGTAATCATGCTAGTTTCTGATGCTCTGCCTTAACTCTCTGACATACGTCGCATACTGCTACATACTGGGCGATATCCTTCTTCATACCCGTCCACCAGAAACGCTCCTTCAAATCCAGATACATCTTGGTGTTGCCTGGGAAAATCGAGTAAGGCGAATCATGAGCCTCTTGAAGAATTAACTTCTTGATCTCTGGGTCATTTGGCACATAGATGCGATCCTCAAACCATAAAGTTCTGTGTTCATCCTTACGAAAACCATTGGCCTTTCCTTTACTCATCTTTTCTCTTATCTCCGCAATTTCCTTGTCTGTCTTCTAGGCTTCTCGGATCTTTCCCAACAAATGTGGACTGAATTTCCAATGCTGCAACAAAACCTCTCGGAACACCTCCAAGCGAAGTTCTCTGAGATCGTCGGCTAACTCCTGAGGTAATCCTCCGGTTATGAGAGTATTGACATAACTCTTGCAGCTCAAAGCATCGGCCATGACATTGGCCTTTCCTGGAATGCAGTTTCATGTCGTAATCCTTTATGACCTCCAACCATCTCCTCTGCCTGAGGTTCAACTCCTTCTGCGTGAAAATGTACTTCAAACTCTTATGATCTGTGTAAACATCACAACAATTTCCGATAAGAAAATGTCTCAGGAACTTGAGCGCATGCACTACGGCTGCTAACTCCAAATCATGCGTGGCATAATTCAACTCATGAGGTCGAAGCTGACATGAGGCATATGAAATAACTCTTCCTTCTTGCATAAGAACGCCTCCAAGTCCCTGGCGAGAAGCGTCGCAATACACTTGGAAATCCTTGCATATATTCAGAAGAATTTGCACTGGGCTGTAACCAAGCGTTTCTTCAACTCCTGAAAACTGGCCTCACAATCCTCGGTCCATTTAAACTTGGTGTCCTTCTTTAACTCCATCATGGGTTTTGCGATCTTGGAAAAATTCTCAATAAATCTCCGATAATATCCTGCAAGTCCAAGGAAACTGCGTATCTCTCCAACTGAGGTGGGTGCCAACCACTCGGTGATAGGTTGAACCTTGGAAGGGTCTACTTCTATTCCTTCCCCTGATATAACATGTCCGAGAAATCCGACTTCCTTCAACCAAAACTCACATTTGCTGAACTTGGTATATAGCTGATGTTCCCTAAGCTTCTCGAGAACCAAGCGCAAATGTTCCTTGTGTTCTTCATTCTTCGAGTACACCAATATATCATCAATGAACACCACAACAAACTTATCCAAGAACTCCATGAACACCTTATTCATCGTACTCATAAAGTAGGCAGTAGCGTTAGTCAAACCAAAAGACATGACCGTGTACTCATATAGCCCATACCTTGTGGTAAAAGCTGTCTTAGGTATATCCTATTCTCGGATCTTCAGCTGGTGATAACCTGATCGGAGATCGATCTTGGAGAATACTTTAGCTCCCTGCAGCTGGTCGAACAAGTCATTGATCATCGGTAGGTTGTTCTTGATCGTCACCTCATTCAATGCACGATAATCAACAACCATTCTCAAGGATCCATCCTTCTTCTCAACTAAGAGCACTGGGGCTCCCCACGGTGATGAACTTGGTTGAATATAACCTTTCTCCAATAACTCCTTAATCTGCTTCTTAATTTCCTGTGGATCATTTGCGGGCATCCGGTACGGCCTCTTCGATATTGGTCCGGTGCCTGGCAACAGCTCGATCAAAAACTCTATGTCTCGGTCTGGTGGCATGCCTGGTAGTTCTTCTGGGAATACATCGGGATAATCCTTCACAACTGGCACTTTCTCCTGAACAACTCCCGAAAGTGAATTTACTTGAGTCCTCCTTGGCGCATGCCTAGACACATACTTGATCCGTTTTCCTTCTGGGGTGGTGAGCAGAATCGACTTACTAGCACAATCGATGTTTCCCCCATACTTGGATAGCCAATCCATGCCTAGTATCACATCCAATCCTTGTGATTCGAAAATAATGAGATCCGTGGTAAAGACATGCCTACATATGGTCAATGGCAACTGAAAACATCCTTGGCTAGCCATAAACTCCGCTCCTGGTGAGCTTACTAACATAGGTGTCTTAAGGGCTACAGTTGGCAACCTAAACTTATCCACAAATCCCCTTGATATGTATGAATGCGATGCACCAGTGTCAAAAAGAACAAGGGCTATAAATGACTTAATCGAAAACTTACCAATAACTGCGTCATGCTGCTCTTCAACTTCCTCCATGTTGACGTGGTTCTCCTGACCTATGGTGAAGGGATTTGGCTTCTTTCCAGAGCTTCCATTGCCATTAAAATTCTTTTCCTCATAACAATCATTGGCGTAGTGTCCGGTCTTCCCGCACTTGAAACAAGTAATGTGACTCAGATCCTTCTTGGCGGGTGTCGCAGGGTTGGAACGGCTCTGACTGCTGTTTCCTCCATTCCCATTTCCATTCTTAGGGCCACTGTGGTTGTGTCCACTTCCTCTAGGATGAGAATGTCCTCCATGGTTATGTCCTCCATGGGTATGATGAGTGTGTCCTCCCAAGTACGGGGTATAGCGGGGCTTCTACTGAGCTCCAGAGTTGTACTTCCCATGTCCATACTTCTGCTTGCGGCTCTCTATCTGCTGCTGCTTGCCTTCAATCATGAGGGCCCTGTCTACCAGCTCCTGGTAGTTGGTGAATGTTCCCACCATCAACTGCATACTCAGCTCATCATTCAGTCCTTCAAGAAACTTCTCCTGCTTCGCGGCATTTGTGGCCACATCATCTGGGGCGTAGCGTGCTAACTTGCTGAACTCATCCACGTATTGCGCCACGGTACAATTCCCCTGGCGTAAGTTGCGGAACTCACGCTTCTTCATACTCATGGCTCCACCTGAGACATGTGCGGTGCGGAAGGCCCGCTGAAACTGATCCCAAGTAACATTGGCCACGGGGAAGGTGGTGGTGTAGTTCTCCCACCAAGAATTTGCGGGTCCATCCAGTTGATGTGCACCAAAGCGCACCTTCTCAGCATCAGTGCAACCTACGGTGGTCAGCTCCCTTCCAATCTTGCGGAGCCAGTCATCAGCAACAATCGGCTCGGTGCTGCTAGAGAACACCGGCAGATTCAACCTTAGGAAACTGGCTAGGTTTTGAACTGGGGGTGATGGTGGTGGGTTGTTGTTGTTGTTGTTGTTGTCATTGTTGCCTTGGTTCTGGATGAGCATCTGCATCAAGGCATTCTGCTGTTGGATCAACTGGGTGAGCTCCGGCGGGAAAGCGAATCCGGGGTCATGTCTCGGAGGCATCAGATAGGTTAGAGGGGTGAGAACAGAATAGAATAGGTCTAATGAGAGATTTCACTACCCATATGCACATGAGACAAACATATTCAATCCACACCACTCAATTCAAACAAAAATGCATACAATCGATCTAAGCTACTATTACAAAATCTCATGAACGATTTCTAACTACTTGGAAGAATTCTAATAGTAATATGGTGGTCGACTAGAAATTTTCATCGGTGGAAGACTCCATAATATTCGCGCCAGCTTTGTCTTCAAAATCATCATTGTGCTCATCATCACTGTCTTCTTCAGCATCACTGTCGGTGTCGGTGTCATCTAGTATGATGTAGTCTTCAGAACGAATGTCCACTTCAGGTTCGGGATTCACCATGGGTATTCCCAGCTTCCTCTTCAGGTCTTCATTCTGCTCCAGTAACACAGCAATTTCATCTTCGTATCCATCGCGAGTTGCCTTGAGTTCCTCCTCTAGTTCCATGTTCCGAGTCATCACCTTCTTGGTATCCATCATGCTAGTGCACATCTGATTCTCATATCGACGAATGTGCTGGTTCATCTCCTGTATGTAGGCTGCAATAGATCCATCCTTCCTGGGGTGAATCAACTCCCATTGCTCATCCCGGCGTCCACATATTTGGTAGATGGTGTCTTTAAGATCCTTGTTGTACACCTCGCCTATGCGTCCAATGGTGATGTGGGCGGCCATGCTCTTTCCTAAATCCCAAGTTGGTGCATCAAAGGAAAACTCGATGGGCTCGGTAATTGGTGCAAAAGTCCTTCCTAGAACACGAACTTGAATCGTCCAGCGCTCCTCTTCTGGTAAAGTTGCAGTGAAGGTTCCGGTGAAGCTTGGTATGCCGATGTTCAGGTACTTAGTGACTTCCTTCAAGTGTCGTCCAAAAGGGGTGTCGTCATCCGGCTGAGTGAACTTGTTCCTGGTGTCGGTGTCAAAACCGGTGGATCTCGGGTAGGGGGTCCCGAACTGTGCGTCTAAGGCGGATGGTAACAGGAGGCGGGGCACAGAATGTTTACCCAGGTTCGGGCCCTCTCGATGGAGGTAATACCCTACTTCTTGCTTGATTGATCTTGATGATATGAGTATCACAAGAGTTGATCTACCACGAGATCGTAGAGGCTAAACCCTAGAAGCTAGCCTATGGTATGATTGTTGTTCAACTACGGACTAAACCCTCCGGCTTATATAGACACCGGAGGGGAATAGGGTTACATAGAGTCGGTTACAAGGGAGGAGATCTACATATCCGTATTGTCAAGCTTGCCTTCCACGCCAAGGAGAGTCCCATCCGGACACGGGACGAAGTCTTCAATCTTGTATCTTCATAGTCCAACAGTCCGGCTAAAGTATATAGTCCGGCCATCCGAGGACCCCCTAATCCAGGACTCCCTCAGTAACCCCTAAACCAGGCTTCAATGACGATGAGTCCGGCGCGCAGATTGTCTTCGGCATTGCAAGGCGGGTTCCTCCTCCGAATTCTGAATACCTGTTGAGTAGTGTCCGGGTTCCCATAAATGTTGCACTCCTTGGCTCCGCGCCTAATAATTGATATCCTCCACGCGTCGAGCGAATGTGAGAAGTCGGGGCATTTTTACAATTGCCACCCTAGCCATGTGGGTAAATTGTCTATTAAAGAGACGGGGATTCTCATATCCAGATCACACCATCCTCCCACAGCGAGTATCCATCGGAGCGCCCCCAAAAAAAATCCATTCCAACATGGCCGGTCATCGCAGCTCCTCCTCTCGCTCCCGTAGCCCTAAGCCCGGCAATTGGAAGAAGTGTTTTGTCCCCCATTGCCAATTAGTAGAGTTACAGACCCAGGGGTTTCTCCCTCCAGCGTATATGGTCCCCGTTCGAGCCGGGCTCACCACCTATAACGGCGGGGAGCAAGCGGAGATCTTTCCCAGCCCATCCATGGGGGAGCGGGTATGCCTTATCCCTTACTTATTAAGAGGGCTTAGATTTCCAATTCATCCATTCCTCCACGGGCTCCTGGAGTTCTATGGCCTCCAGCTGCATAATTTCACTCCCGCCTCCATATTACACATTGCTGGCTATGTCGCCCTTTGTGAGCTGTTTCTGGGCTGCGAAGCTCATTTCGAGCTATGGAAGAGGCTATTCTGCCTCATACCCCGTACACAGGAGGGGTCACTCTACCAAGTGGGCGGAGCCGAAATATGGCGCATCGCCGGGACCGGATACCTGTCCGGTACTCCGAACAAGACATCCGAGGACTGTTCTTCGGAGTGGTTTTATATGGAGGACGTCCCCCTTCCGGACCCTATTCGGATGGGCCTCCCTGAGTTCGACAACGCTCCCCTGAAGAAACGCCGCAGCTGGCGCCCTCGGAGCCCTCAGGAGGAAGATAACAGAGAAGTCCTTTACCTGATGGGCCAGATAAAAATGCTGGGTCAATCAGGACTGACAATAATCGAGGTTATGTCAATATGTATAATGCGGGGGGTACAACCACTTCAATATCGAGGGCATCCCATGTGGCACTTTAACGGAGAAGATGATGCCACCCGCTGCGGTCGTAAGGGACCGAACTCAGTTGCTGCTCTAGCAAAAATCTTGTCCGATTTGTACAAGGGAGAGGAAGAGGAGTTCATCCGCATTAAGCCACGGGATGGATTCTCCATGTACAACCCTCCAAGCTGGGTGAGCTGTCACTTTTTACTCCCATCCTTCCCGCATTCTTCGTCATAAGTACTTACCCTGCCGTTTCATGGCAGGAACTGCGAAAAGCTGTAAGGGAGGTCCACAGCCCGCCTCCACAATTGGAGGACCCTGACCGGGCCCTCGATCCCGGACTCGAAGAGGATCCGGACATATTTGTGGAGCTGATCGACAGGACATTCTATCAATTGAGCTGCGATGATGCCATGGTGGCCATCATAGCCGACTATCCTGGGCTACTCCCTGCATCGCATGTAAGTAAAACCGGAGTCCCAACTTCCGAGAAGGATCCCCTTTTCTGCACTTCACCTACCGTACACATATGGTGTCTTACAGGGAGGCCCTCATGACGCCATGCCGAACCCGCAGTGACTCGCCAACAAGGGGCACCGAAGCCGGGTAGGCTAAAAAGGAAGGCAGTCAGGACTGAGACGCCGTCGCAGAGGTATGATACAGAACCTCGCTCCGTCGTTGTCGTCTTTTAAAATATAATAACGTCCATGTTTCCTAGTAGGAAAAACGCTCATCGGACTATATCCGGAGAGGTTGCCGATCACGCCTCCACCAGTCGGGCTCCAGGGCCGGACATAGAGACGGAAGCTAACACGGGGCGAACGCCGGATGTTCCTCCTACAGAGGATGCGGATAGGCTATCCGCTACAAATTCCGAAGTGGAGAGCGCTATGAATCACAGGCGTCTCCGGGCCGTACTCCGTGACGCTTGTTTCTCCCAAGAGGCGTTTGATGCCTTCAACTCAGGAGACGCGTACATCCATGCTGATCAAAATGGTCTTGCCAGAGCCACGGACCAGTATGTAAAGGATATACGGGTAAGAAAATCTGATAATTATATATATCAGTAGCCCCTGAGACTTGAAACAGTTGACACAACTGATTTAAGGATCATTATTTGTGCAGGTTCTGACGGAGAAGAATACCCAGTTGTCTCAAGAGCTGAAGGAGTGCAAAGCCCAACTTCAGGCCGCAATTTCCGCAATGAAAGAGTCCGAGAAGGCCCCCTCAGGTAACACTTTATTCCATTGCAAAGAATGTCATGTACCAGGTAGTGTGCGGCATGCGTGCAGATCTAACAATAGATGCTGCAGATGACTCCGGAGTGAATCCGGAGGCCGTGCCAGGGGATGCACAACGTGCTAATCGACAGCTAAATGCTGGCGAGCGCGTGCTTACGCGGGTTAGGCAGGAGAAAAATGATCTCCAAGACGCCAATATCCAGCTGGGCGTGGAACTGAAAGATGTTCGAGCCCAGCTTATGGACTCCGTAAAGGAGAATAAGCGGCTTCGACGCGGCATTTTCAGTAAGTGCTTGAACGAACTTTTAAAGAGTTCGGCGAAGAAGCCGGCTAACAGAGTTATATCTGTAGGTATGCTGACGGGTCGTCCCGCCGAGGAAATGCCCGGGTCTGCAGGTGATTTTCTGCCAGAGCTCTCACAACTGCACGAACAAGTTCAGCAGGTGATGCAGGGCATTGCCCAAGCCTTGTGGCCATCTGCCTCCTTGCCAGGAGGCATGGGGGAGCTCGTAGAGAAGCTCAAGGGAGCGCGGCGGCGCTTCCGATTATGGAAGATATCAGCCTGCGGACAAGGTGCAAGGGAAGCCTGGGCCATGGTGAAGACGCGATATACCAAGGCTGACCCAAACCACATGGCCGAGGTCGGACCTGTGGGGCCTGATGGGAAAGAGATCCCCGTCAGTTTGGTGTATGACCAAGTAGAATTAGCTGCAAAGTATACCCAACAGGATTGTAGGCTAGACAGCCTGTTGGATGGTATAGAAGAAGAATTTAGTCAGTCTAAGTGACTATGTACTTCAAGTGACATGTATTGTCCCTAGCCGGATTGTAAATCATTTGTCATGGCGGGCCTTTCCGCTTCAACCTCTGGACCCGACAGTCCGGAGTGTATCCGAAACCCGCTCAGTTATGTAAAAACCGGGGTATGCGTGGAAACCAGGCGTAGGGGTCATAAGTGCTTGAACAGACAAGTACCCAACTAGCTATGTTATATTACATGGATGGTAAGAAACATCTTCCAGGGAGAATAGTTCCGTTAAGGGTTCCTTTCCCTGGGTACGCATGCCCTAATGTGCATGTCCAAACTGCGAAAAGAGACGCAGGCTATAAACATCTGGGGGCATGTATTAAAATAAATAAAAGTCATCTTTTGTTCACCGACCGAGTATTCCCTTAAGAACGCTAGCTTTCGGCTTCACCCAGTCTGAGGTACACATCCGGCTGACCCGGCAGTAACAATCGCAGAGGTGCTCCTCTTATGCCCTAGCCGAATTAACGGGAACGTAGGGCATAAACACAAGAGCCAGGCAACCCAGCTTGGCCAAAACTTAAGTCATATCGATGCATATAATAGCGAAAAAAGGTACATGTGGAAGAATAACACATGTGTGGGGCATAGAGCCCGGAAAATAGTTATATTAAGCTTCTGTATACGAAGCCCCCAGGTATAATGAGTGCGGTTAGCGCATCAAGATTGTGTAGTCAAGACATAATTTAGCCTTTTAAGGCCTTGAAGAAAAGGAAAAAAGAAAGAGATAAAAGACAGATAACGGATATTTAAAAAATTGACGGAGGTAAGGAGACGAACATAGAGTCCGGCACTAGGCGTAGAACCTTCGGAGTCTGGCTGCATTCCATGGGTTTGGCTTGAGTCGATTATCCGATGCATCCCGCAGACGGTACGCTCCACCGGTCAGAACTTGGTCAAAATGAAGGGACCTTCCCATTTGGGCTTGAGCTTGTTCTTTTTATTCTCCGGTCGGCATAGAACGAGTTCGCCAAAGTTATAGGTTTTGGCCCGTACTTCTCTGCTTTGATACATTCGAGCCGGTTGCTGATAGAATGCAGAACGGGATTTTGCCACGTCACGCTCCTCCTCCAGGGCGTCCAAACTGTCCTGCCGATCAAGCTCGGCTTCTTTCTCTTCATACATGCGCACTCGAGGTGAGTCATGGATTATGTCGCAGGGAAGTACCGCCTCTGCGCCGTACACCATAAAAACGGTGTGTATCCGGTAGTGCGATTCGGCGTGGTCTGCAGCCCCCATAGTACGGAGTCGAGCTCCTCTACCCAGTGCGTGTTTGATTCCTTTAAGGACTGCACTAATCTGGGTTTAATGCCGCTCATGATAAGACCATTTGCTCGCTCGACTTGACCATTAGTTTGCGGGTGATAGACAGAAGCATAATCGAGCTTGATGCCCATGTTGATGCACCAAAGTTTTACCTCGTCGGCTGTAAAGTTCGAGCCGTTGTCGGTGGTGATGCTGTGGGGGACGCCATAACGGTGTACAACCCCAGATATCAAGTCTATCACTGGTCCGGATTCGGCCGTTTTAACTGGTTTGGCTTCTATCCATTTGGTGAATTTATCCACCATGACCAATAAGTATTTTTTCTTATGGCTTCCCCCTTTGAGGGGACCCACCATATCAAGCCCCCAGACCGCAAAGGGCCAAGTAATGGGGATTGTTTGGAGAGCGGTAGGCAGCATATGGCTTTGGTTTGCAAAGAGCTGGCAACCGATGCAACGTTGGACAAGGTCCCGTGCGTCTACTCGGGCCGTCGGCCAGTAGAAACATGTACGGAAGGCCTTGCTTACAAGGGCCCGAGCTGCGGCGTGGTGGCCGCCAAGTCCAGCATGAATTTCTGCCAAAAGTTTCCGCCCTTCCTCTTCGGAGATGCACCTTTGAAGGACTCCGGTGGCACTTTTCTTATAAAGCTCTCCCTCGTGGACCTTGTAGGCTTTAGACCGCTACACAATGCAACGTGCCTATTTTGGGTCCTCCGGTAGTTCCTGCCTAGTTAGGTAGGCCAGGAAGGGTTCTGTCCACGGGGCGATGACAGCCATAATCACGTGGGCGGAAGGTGTTATTTGGTGGCGGAGCCTCCGATTACGTCAGAGTGTTCGGTATCTAGTGTTGTGGCCAAGTCCGGACTGTTGTTGTCGGTCTCTCCTTCCCATACCATGGATGGCTTAAACAGCCTTTCCAAGAAGATATTGGGTGGGACAGGGTCGCGCTTACCGCCGATGCGGGAAAGGATGTCCGCCGCTTGATTGTTTTCTTGGACCACATGGTGGAATTCGAGCCCCTCGAACCGAGCTGACATTTTGAGGACGGCGTTGCGGTAAGCCGCCATTTTTGGATCCTTGGCGTCAAAGTCTCCATTTATCTGAGATATTGCGAGGTTCGAGTCCCCCCGCACCTCTAGGCGTTGAATGCCCATGGAGACTGCCATCCGGAGACCGTGTAACAGGGCCTCATATTCTGCCGCATTGTTGGAGTCTGTGTATAGTATTTGGAGTACGTACTGGACTGTATCTCCGGTGGGGGATGTCAGGACGACACCAGCCCCCAGACCCGCCAGCATTTTAGAGCCGTCGAAGTGCATGATCCAATTGGAGTACGCGCCGTATTCTTTAGGGAGTTCGGCTTCTGTCCACTCGGCGACAAAATCGGCCAGTACTTGCGACTTAATGGCTCGCCGTGGTTTATATGTTATGTCGAACGGGAGGAGCTCGACAGCCCGTTTAGCAATCCGGCCCGTGGCATCGCGGTTGTTTATTATGTCGTTGAGTGGTACTTCCGAGGCCACCGTAATTGAACACTCTTGAAAGTAGTGTTGTAATTTCTGGGATGCCATGAATACCGCGTATGCTATCTTTTGATAATGTGGGTACCGTGATTTGCATGGAGTGAGGACGGTGGATACATAGTATACCGGCTTTTGAAGTGGGAATTTATATCCGTCCGTCTCTCGTTCGACGACGAGCACTGCGCTTACAACTTGGTGAGTTGCTGCTATATATAACAGCATTGGTTCGCCGACATATGGCGCGGCCAGGATTGGGTTGGTGGCCAGGATGGCTTTTATTTCTTCCAATCCGGCCGTGGCCGCATCCGTCCACTCGAAGTGTTCGGTGCGCCGAAGAAGGCGATAAAGGGGTAGTGCTTTTTCTCCTAATCGGGAAATAAAGCGGCTTAAAGCAGCCACGCATCCAGTCAGTTTCTGGATTTGCTTGAGGTCCGTTGGGATGGCCAACTGTGACAGAGCTCAGATTTTAGCCGGATTTGCTTCGATTCCTCTGTTGGAGACGATGAAGCCTAAGAGCTTTCCGGCGAGCACGCCGAAGACGCATTTTTCCGGGTTGAGCTTAATGTCGTATGTTCAGAGATTATCGCGTGAGCCTCAAGTCGTCTATTAAGGATTCGACGTGTCTTGTTTTAATGACCACATCGTCTACGTATGCCTCCACTGTTTTGCCAATCTGTGTCTCCAAGCATGTCTGAATCATGCGTTGATAGGTTGCACCGGCGTTTTTGAGCCCGAAAGGCATGGTGTTAAAACAGAAGGGGCCGTATGGAGTGATAAATGCCGTTGCGGCTTGATCGGACTCCGCCATCTTAATTTGGTGGTATCCGGAGTATGCGTCGAGGAAGCACAATGAGTCGTGTCCTGCGGTAGCGTCGATAATTTGATCGATGCGAGGGAGGAGGAAGGGACCCTTTGGGCAAGCCTTATTAAGGTCCTTGAAGTCGACGCATATGCGCCAGGATTTGTCCTTCTTTGGTACCATCACCAGGTTTGCTAGCCAGTCCGGATGTTTTATTTCTCAGATGAATCCGGCCTCTAGTAACTTGGCTAGCTCCTCTCCCATGGCTTGTCGCTTAGGCTCAGAGAAGCGCGGAGAGTTTGCTTGACCGGCTTGAATCCCTTTAGGATGTTAAGGCTATGTTCGGCCAGCCTGCGTGGGATTCCTGGCATGTCTGAAGGATGCCAGGCGAAGATGTCCCAATTCTCGCGCAAGAACTCCCGTAGTGCGGCGTCTACTGTGGGGTTTAACTGTGCCCCGATGGATGTTGTTTTTGTAGGGTCCGTTGGATGGACTTGGAATTTGACTATTTCATCCGCTGGTTTAAAAGAGGTGGACTTGGATCTTTTATCGAGTATCACGTCGTCCCTGTCCACTGTGGAGCGCAGCACAGTTAATTCCTCGGCCGCGAGGGCTTCGGATAACGCCTCGAGGGCCAGTGCGGCTGTTTTATTTCGGCGCGGAGTGCTATGTCCGGATCACTAGCTAGAGTGATGATTCCATTGGGTCCGGGCATTTTAAGCTTCATGTACCCGTAATGGGGTATAGCTTGGAAGATCGTGAATGCCTCCCGCCTTAGAAGGGCGTGGTGTCCGCTATTGAACGGGGCCACTTGGAATGTGATTTCTTCGGACCTATAATTCTCCGGCGTGCCGAATACCACATCTAGTGTGATTTTGCCAGCACATCGTGCCTCATGACTAGGGATGATTCCTCTGAATGTCGTGCTGCTTTGCTCAATGCGGCTTCTGTCTATTTCCATTTTTCGAAGGGTCTCCTCATAGATGAGTTTTAGTCCGTTGCCGCCGTCCATGAGCACTTTAGTAAGCCGGAAGCCATCCACAATTGGACTAAGGACCAAGGTGGCTGGTGCTCGGGCTGTTCGGAATTTAGGTTCGTCACTGGCGTTGAAGGTGATAGCCGTGTCGCTCCATGGATTTATTGCTGCTACGTGGCAGACTTCGGCGAGGTTGCGGAGTGCTCGCTTATGCCTATTATTTGAGGCGAAGGTCTCGAAGACTGTCAATACTGTATTGTTGTTTTCCATGGGATGGTGCTCTGCGGCATTGTTGATGAGGATATCCTCACCGCTCTTGGCCACCTGCCGGATTACCCAACATGCTCTAAGGTTGTGTGTTGGTATGGTATCCGATGTACTGTGAATTTTGCATGGCCCATTAAGCCATCCCTCCAATATGGTTCCACGCCCTGTAATGGGCTTTTGCTTCTTTGTAATTGGGTCGGGCGACTTACGAGAGTGCACCCCTTTAGTTCGGACTGGGGGTTTTGTCAGAGCCGGAGGATCCCAAAATTTTGTTTGGGTTTTCCACGCGCTTTCCATCGCACAGTACTTCCGCACTATGTCCGCCAAGTCAGCGAAGTGTGCTATGTCACGGCGACTTATGGCGTTGAGGATTCCCTTGTCCGTGCAATTATTGCAAAAGAATGAAATTGCGTCCTCCTCGCAACAGTCCTTAACCTTGTTCATTACAAGGAGGAATCTGGCCCAATAGTGGTGTACTGTTTCCTGGGGCTCTTGTCTAATGTGGAAAAGATCGCTTATATCTGGGTGGGTGGGTGGATTTAAGTCTGAACCCTGACCCGATCTGAGACCCAGGGGCGGAGGAGTTTCCGATCTTGGAAGTTCGGGCTCCGGGATGTTGCCCAATAGGTCTGGCCCGCTGCCTGATTCTAGGTTCAGGGTTTGGGCGATGTCCTCCCATAGACGGGTATCCAGCTCGGGGAGCTCGGGAATCCGGACATAGTTTGTCCTCAAGATAGAGGAAGAATCGCCGCATTGCTCCTCCACCACCGCTATCTGATGGGTGACCGGCGGAGAGTTAATCTCCCTTTGGTCGGGTTTAAGCCCAATCCGAGCATAGTCCGTAGCGACTCCCAAAGCGGCAATGTGATCCAAGAGCTCGTTCAAAGAGGAGAGCTCCATTGGATCCATCTGCTCGGTGAACTCCGAGCCGACGTGGAGGCTGTTTTCGATGACCCGAGAAGTCATCGTCGGCGCAGCGGCCGAACGGGCGGTCATGACGAAACCGCCTAGTCGGAGAGTTTGGACTATAGCCAAGGCTCCCCCAGAGGTGATATTGTCCTTGACAACAAGACGAGCCATCCAGCTTTATGCTGACGGCACAGTGGAACTCTCAATGAAAGCACCAATGTCGGTGTCAAAACTGGCGGATCTCGGGTAGGGGGTCCCGAACTGTGCGTCTAAGGCGGATGGTAACAGGAGGCGGGGGACACAATGTTTACCCAGGTTCGGGCCCTCTCGATGGAGGTAATACCCTACTTCCTGCTTGATTGATCTTGATGATATGAGTATTACAAGAGTTGATCTACCACGAGATCGTAGAGGCTAAACCCTAGAAGCTAGCCTATGGTATGATTGTTGTTGTCCTACGGACCAAACCCTCTGGCTTATATAGACACCAGAGGGGGCTAGGGTTACACAGAGTCGGTTACAAGGGAGGAGATCTACATATCCGTATTGCCAAGCTTGCCTTCACGCCAAGGAGAGTCCCATCCGGACATGGGACGAAGTCTTCAATCTTGTATCTTCATAGTCCAATAGTCCGGCTAAAGTATATAGTCCGGCCGTCCGAGGACCCCCTAATCCAGGACTCCCTCACCTGGGGTCCGACATCTATAGAGTAGAAATAGAGAAGAATTAGAAATTAGTAGAGAAGAGTATCATCTGGCCTTTCCTAGTGGTCGCGTCCTACACTCAGTGTGTGCTCTGATACCATCCTGTAGCGACCCGATCCTAATGGACCGAAGTCTCTATGCTTAAGTGTCATCCCTGGATCGGTATTGCTGACACACACAGTACTCGAGGATTTATAACAGAGTTCAATCACACACTTATTACCTCAAGAGTCTCATAAAGAGTACTTATTACAATAATATGGCTGAGGGCCATCTAAATAAAATAACTGCGAAAGCTTCTAAGATAAATGAGTCCATCCAACTCCACGGCAAAACTGAGTGCATGACAACGACCTATCGCACCTTACTCTTCGTCTGAAAATTCTGCAAGATGAGACGTTGCAGCCGTGTAGGTCAGCACATGGAATATGCTGGCAAGATCACACTATAGAGCAATGATGAAATAATAGCTATCACTACATGCATATTTGGCTGGTGGAGGCTCTAAGTTTAACATTTGCATAAAGCTAATTTTTTCCTACAACAAAGGAATATATTTTATTCACTACAAGTTTTAAGCCATTATTGAGAAGGTTCCCCCAACTCAATACCAAAATTAACAAGTATAATTAATAATAACCCAACAAATTCATTAAGTAAAGTGATGAGATCAACCAATAATTCAAATACCAGATACTCAAAATGTCCATAACCGGGGACACGGCTAATCATGATTAGTTTGTACACTCTGCAGAGGTTTGCACACTTTTCCCCACAAGACTCGATCTCCTCCATTGAATTCCTCGCACTGTCTGATGTTTGAGAACCGGATGATCGAGACATAGCCTTTCCGAAGAGGTCCCCTTAATCGATAGATAGGCCGGTACACCTACAATCCCCTACATATGCTAGCCTATCATGGAAAGGTTTCCCACAACTTACTCAACTATGCCAGAGACCATAATGCCTTGTGGCTGCAAACGGATGTTTCTAGCATGAATAATCTTATGATCCCTTTGAGCCTGGGTGGCATTCCATAGGATGATCACACGGGTACCCCGGGATCTCCTAGGACAACACTGGATTCCCCAGGTGCCCGCAACCAATCCACCCAGATGTGTATTAAAGTAGCCACCTTAAGTTTCCCTTAATTATTATTACTCTCGTAACTTTCATCAATCTCGCATACCAATCCCGTCTACGAGCATGGCTAAGCAATATGAGCATAACGTATATTTCCCGGGGTGATCAAAGGTAATAGGTTCCTACCTGATCAACTACATAACAATAACCACATGTTCCCAATCCTACTCATGCAATATTTGAGGGTTGAAACTAATGCATAAAAACTGGGTAATAAAGGGATATGATCAAAGTGTAACTTGCCTTGCTGACGATCGGAAAACCCTAGAGATTCGTAGTAGCAAGCTTCGCACTCCGGATTCTCTATCGTAGATAAACAATAGCATACATAAGCACTCGAGCATAAGATGCAAAGGTAAAACCAAATAAAAAATCTAAACAGAAAGTTCAAGTGAAGAGCTTTGATTTGCAAAAAGAATCAATCAAATCGGAATTACGAAACTCAAGTTATGATCAAAAGAAACTCAAATTCAAATCTGTTTGAAACCAAATTTTAAACTTTCAAAAACATGTTTAAGTTGATTATTTGAACAGAGGGGATCATAACGAAGAATTTGGCGTTGGTTTCGTTGGATTTGGATAATCGAGCAAAAAAGTTGCGGTCGTTTGAAGAACATGGACTAATCTGCAAAGAAAATAATTACGGATGGGTCCCTGGCCGAAAATAAAACAGAAAAAGAAAAATCTGTCGGACGAACGTCCACTACAGAACCTAATCTAACGAATCTGTTCGCTACAGAACCCTAACGAACGAACGATCGCTAAATAGATTGAACCAAAAAAATAAACCCAACGAAAAAAACCGAAAACTAAAAGAAAACCAAAGCCTAAAGAAAAACCGGCGAACCGGGGCGGTTTTCTTACCGATTCACGGCGGTTCGACGTCGGCGGCGGCTCTCCGGCGACGGCGACGAGGCGGCGGCTCGGCGAACGGCGGCGGCGCGACAACCGCGGCTAGGCGGCGGCGCTGCTGCTGCTGCGAGGGGGCGGCGCGGGCTGGTGAGGGGGAAAAGGCGGTAGGGTGGCGGCTTATAAAGGCGGGGAGGGGTGCGGCGGCTTGGGCGAGGGGGGGCGGGGCGGAGTCCGGCTCGGCCATGGGTGGCTGGCGGCGACGCCGTGCGGCGGCGGGAGTCCGCCTCGCTGTCGGGGCGACGCGGGCGTGGAGCTGGGCCGGCCCAATTCGGTCCGAAACTTTTTTTTAAAACATTTTTTCTAGAGAGACGAAAAAAACGAAAAACATAACAAAAATATTTTCAAAAATTGCAGAAAAATTTACATAATTCCCTCCTAATATTTGGACTAATGTGAACATTTTTCTGGACATAAATGCCTAAAATAAAATAAACATTTTTAGTAATAAATAAATAAACACGCAAATAAAATCAAATAAAAATATATTTTTATTCAAAATTAAATTCCCAATATTTCTTTGTTGTTTTTTAAGAAGTCATATTATCTTCTCTCATTATTTTATTTATTTGAAACAATTGGAAAATAATTTCGAATAAAACACTATGATCCCCTTTGCCAATTTTGAAAATTCAAAAATGGATTTTTGTGAAAACCTCCAACTCTCTCAATTGGTCCTTGAGTTGCTTAAGGTTTCTAGGATCAAAATTGAAATAAAGCAAATTCAAAAATGCACAAATTATGGATGCATCTGATGATCTAATGAATAACATCCATATTGAAAATTGGGATGTTACAAAATCTAAGTGAAGCAAGAGAGCATTTCTTCAAAAATAACAAACACACCGTGCTCAAAAAAGATATAAGTGAAGCACTAGAGCAAGTCCATTGCTCGTAAAAGATTTAAGCGAAGCATAGAGAGCAATTCTAACAAGTCATGACATAATTTTGGCTCTCTCAAATAGGTGTGTCCAGCAAGGAGTGATGACTTAAAACACAAAATGAAACAAGCAAAGACTCATATCATACAAGACGCTCCAAGCAAAAGACATATCATGTGACGAATAAAAATATAGCTTCGAGTAAAATACCGATGGTCGTTAGAAGAAAGAGGGGATGCCACTCGGGGGCATCCCCAAGCTTAGTTGGTTGCTCATTTTTGGATAATAGCTTGGGATACCGGGGCATCCCCAAGCTTAGGCTCTTCTATCCTTCTTTCATCCATCGTAAGATAACCCAAAACTTGAAAACTTCAATCGCACAAAACTCAACAAAATCTTCGTAAGATCCGTTAGTATAAGAAAGCAAACCACTACTATAAGTACTGTATGAAACCAATTCATATTTTGTTTTGTATTATATCTACTGTATTCCAACTTTTCTATGGCAAAAACTCATCAAAGAAAATCATAGAGCCATCAAAATAAGCACACAACACAAAGAAAATAGAATCTGTCAAAACAGAACAGTCTGTAGCAATCTGATTTGTTCGAATACTTATGTAACTCTAAAAATTCTCAAAAACTAGGAATACCTGGGTAATTTGTATATTAATCTCATGCAAAAAAGAATTGGCATTTTATCACGTTATGGTGTTTTTTAACAATTATTTTCGTGAGCACAAAAGTTTCTGTTTTTCAGCAAGATCAAACAACTATCACTCAAGAAGATCCTATCGGTTCTACTTGGCGCACACTCTAATTAAAACACAAAAAACACAATCATAACAGTAGAATAATTGTGCAAACACTCAAGAACAGAAAGCAAAAAAGCAAAAATAAAATTTATTCATTGGGTTGCCTCCTAACAAGCGCTATAGTTTTACGCCCTTAGCTAGGCATAAAGCAAGGATCTAAGTTTTGTGATCTTTGGTTCGAGATCCATAAGATTCCCTCATGGTTGATTCATGAGGTGGCTTAATTCATTTTCTAGGAAAGTGTTTCATACCCTTCCTCAAAGGAAATTGGAACTTAATATTGCCTTCTTTCATATCAATCACGGCACCGATAGTGCGTAAAAATGGTCTACCAAAAATAATTGGACAAGACGGATTACAATCAATATCAAGAACAATAAAATCTATGCTCACATAATTCCTATTTGCAAGAATAAGACCATCATTAATTCTTCATAGGATTTTCAATAGTAGAATCCGCTAAGTGCAAATTCAAAGAACACTCTTCAATACCGGTAAGACCAAGCACATCACATAAAGATTTCGGAATTATAGAAACACTAGCACCCAAGTCACATAAAGCAAAACACTCACAATTTTTAATCTTGACTTCGATAGTAGGTTCCCATTCATCATGCAATTTTCTAGGAATTGATACTTCTAATTCCAATTTTTCTTCAAAAGCTTTTATCATAGCATCAACAATATGTTTAGTAAAAGCTTTATTTTGTTCATAGGCATGGGGTGAATTTCTCATGGATTGCAACAAAGAAATACAATCAATCAAAGAGAAACTATCATAATTAAAGTCTTTGTAATCCAAAAGAGTGGGCACATCACTAGTTAAAGTTTTGACCTCTCCAAACCCACTTTCATCAATTTTCTCAACCAGATTTTCACCCTCCGAAATATTGGGACACCTTCTACCTAAAGTTAACTCTTCTCCAGTCCCTTTTTCATCAATCTTAACTTTACTAAACAAGGAATCAATAGAAGAAACACAAACCATTTTAAGATCTTCATCACTTTTGCGAAAGAAATCACTAGAAAATGCTTTTTCTAAAATTCTCTTTTAGCTCTAAGCATAGCGGTTCTTTTCTTACTTTCATCCATAGAAACATAAAGAGATTTAATTGATTCATCCACTTTAGGCACAAAAATTTTCATCTTTAGATTTTCCACATCATGAGCAATTCTATCAACACTTCTAGACAAATCATCAATCTTACTCAACTTTTCTTCTATGGAAGTATTGAAAACTTTTTGTGTGCTAATAAATTCTTTAATATTATTCTCAAGATCCGAGGTGTTCCTATTATTATTATTATTATTATTATTATTATTATAAGATTGATTTTCATAGGAAGTACCATAATTATTAGAGGAATTACTAGGAAAAGGCCTACGATTAAATTACCTCTATTAGCATTTTTGTTGAAATTATTTCGAAAAATAAAATTCACATCTATGGCATCACTATTTTGCTCAATCAAAGTAGACAAAGGCATATCATTAAAATCAATAGGAGCACTTTTACTAGCAACCAATTTCATAAGAGCATCAACTTTTTCACTCAAAGAAGAAATTTCTTCAACCGAATTAACTTTTTTACTAGTAGGAGCTCTTTCGGTATGCCATTGTGAATAATTTGCCATGATATTATCAAGCAATTTGGTGGCTTCACCAAAAGTAATTTCCATAAAAGTACCACCCGCGACGGAATCTAAAAGATTACAAGAAACAAAATTCAACCCCGCATAATTTTTTTTAATGATCATCCAAAGATTTAACCCATGAGTTGGGCAATTCCTTAGCATCATTTTCATCCTTTCCCAAGATTGTGCAACATGCTCATGTTCAAGTTGCTTGAAGTTCACGATCTAGGTTCTAAAGGAAATAATTTTTGCGGGAGGAAAATACTTAGTGATAAAAGCATCTTTGCACTTACTCCAAGAATTGATACTATTGCAAGGCAAAGAAGAGAACCAAATTTTTGCAGAATCACGCAAAGAAAACGGAAATAATTTCATCTTCACCACATCATTGTCCACATCTTTTTTCTTTTGCATATCGCATAATTCCACGAAGGTACTAAGATGGGACGCGGCATCCTCATTAGGAGTACCGGAATAAAACGCAGCAAGGTATTTTTGGTTTAATAGATCTGGAAAAAATGCAAGAGGAAAGTAGATCGCAAAGGAAAATAGTATGAGAAAGAAGACCCGGGGGCCGTAGGTTTCACTAGTGGCTTCTCTCGAGAAAAATAGCAAACAGTGGGTGAACAAATTACTGTTGGGCAATTGATAGAACTTCAAATAATCATGACGATATCCAGGCAATGATCATTATATAGGCATCACGTCCAAGATTAGTAGACCGACTCCCGCATGCATCTACCACTATTACTCCACACATCGACCGCTATCCAGCATGCATCTAGTGTATTAAGTTCATGGAGAAACGGAGTAATGCAATAAGAACGATGGCATGATGTACACAAGATCTATCTATGTAGAGATAGACCCCATCGTTTTATCCTTAGTAGCAACGATACATACGTGTTTCCCCTTCTGTCACTGGGATCAAGTACCGTAAGATCGAACCCACTACAAAGCACCTCTTCCCATTGCAAAATAAATAGATCAAGATGGCCAAACAAAACCCAAATATCGGAGAAGAAATACGAGGTTATAAGCAATCATGCATATAAGAGATCAAAGAAACCCAAATAACTTTCATGGATATAAAAAGATAGATCTGATCATAAACTCAAAGTTCATCGATCCTAACAAACACACCGCAAAAGAGTTACATCATATGGATCTCCAAGAGACCATTGTATTGAGAATTCAGCGAGAGAGAGGAAGCCATCTAGCTACTAACTACGGACCCGAAGGTCTACAAAGAACTACTCACGCATCATCGGAGAGGCACCAATGGAGGTGGTGAACCCCATCTGAGATGGTGTCTAGATTGGATCTGGTGGTTCTGGACTCTGCGGCAACTGGATGAATATTTCGTTGCCTCCCCTAGGGTTTTGGGAATATTGGGGTATTTATAAAGCAAAGAGGCGGTCCGGGGGGCACCCGAGGTGGGCACAACCCACCAGGGCGCGCCTGGGCCTCCTGGCGCGCCCTGGTGGGTTGTGCCCCCCTCATGGCACCCCCCAGGCGCAGCCAGGGCCCATTACGTTCCTTCTGGTCCATAAAAAATCTCCGTGGAGTTTCGTTGCATTTGGACTCCGTCTGCTATTGATTTCCTGCGATGTAAAAAACATGCAGAAAACAGCAACTGGCACTTGGCACTATGTTAATAGGTTATTACCAAAAAATGATATAAATTACTATAAAATGATTATAAAACATCCAAGATTGATAATATAACAGCATGGAACAATAAAAAATTATAGATACGTTGGAGACATATCAGGGACCAGAACTGCATGGGCAGTTGTTCGACGATGATGCGCACGTGCAGGTTGAGCTTGAGAATCACCGCGTGCATGTCGATCTGGTGGAGGACTGGACCCCGCACTCGCCGCGATCGTCGCACTCCGGCCAGAGCGGGCTCCCCTCCTGCTCCTACGACGACGACTGCCCCATGCACGTGCAGGTTGACCTCTAAGTGGATAGGTTTGTAAACGATGTCACGCTTTTCCTTGAAAAGGCATTCCTCGCGGAGCATCACAAAGGTAAAACACCTAATTGTATTCCCAATAACTTTAGTATGGTTCTCAATCACACTAGTATTGCTTGTTACAACAAGTAATAAGTACATAGTAGATGATAATAAATGATACACTCCCTCTTATCCATATTAATTATCGTCAATTTGTACAAGTTTCTACTCTCTCCTTTTCAGTTTATAGAGCTCATCTCAAAAAATTAGTTTTTTTCATTTTATAAGTCTCAATTCTACTACTTACTATCACATGTTTGGATTTTTGAGGTGCATTAAATCACCCTATGCAAGTATCAAGAGAAAACTCACCAATGCATGTAGAAGTTCATGGACATTTAGGCTGGTCGTAATGTGAGTATCGTAAGCGGTATCATGCATGCCAACTAGACTTTTTGGATGATGCGTCACACAATTAAATGAGGAAAAATAGGATGTGGTATCATATCATGATACCGTGTCATATTAAATATTGTACTAGTTTGTGTCATGCATGACAATTAATATATAAGGCGACCTAAGATACTTACTTATGATACTATGCATTACGAAAGTAGTATCATACACTAGTATCATCTCCCTCTGTTTTTATTTACTCCGCATATTAGTTTTGGTCAAAGTCAAGCTTTACAAACTTTGACAAAGTTTATAGACAGAAATATTAACATATACAATAACAAATTAATACCATTAGATTCATTGTTGAATGTACTTCCACATCATATAGATTTGTTATGCTAAATATTTATATTCTTTTCTATAAATTTGGTCAAACTTTATAAAGTTTGACTTCAGTCAACTCTAATATGCGGAGTAAATAAAAACGAAGGGATCGAGTAGATGATACTCCTCATTACAACTAGCCTTAGTGGTCTTATAAACCGGAAAGGAGGGAGTACTAATAAAAACGAGCGTACAAACTAAGTACTTGTGCAAATTAAGAAATTTATTCCACCACTCATCATCTATCTTGGTTGGAGAGATTCTAAAATTGAGCCTTATAAATCAGAAAGGAGGGAGTACTAATCAACTACAATTAATATGAATCGGAGGGAATACTTATTATTTTTGAAATAAATAATAACAAGAAAGAAAAGTGCATGTAAATGAGTTGAAGGTTTTCTTATGGATAAAATTAGACTCATATTCATATCATAACAATAATTATCTGTTGGTTGGGAGCGAGGTCACAGCTGCTATCCACCTTTAATCGCGGGCCATAACAACGGGGGATTTTCGTAGCCAACGTTGATGACTACTAACTTTCCATAGCCAGCAATCACTCAGGGCATGAACTCTGGGGCAGCAGCATGGTCATGTTGTTGCTCCAACATCCGTTTAGGAGTAAAGTAGATGAAGCCTTAGCTTCATTCACTGCGCGCGCTCTCTCTCTCTCTCTCTCTTAATCTTTTTTTACTCTACTAGAACAATGCCCGTGCATTGCAACGGGATATAAATATTTTAATACGTTAATTTATGATTTATCTGTCAATACTAATGCAATTGCGTAAATAAATGTTCATCAAATTCTGGCCGTGAATTATCTTATATTTTGATTAGAAGTTTGGTATGTAAATTAAAGTGAAATTGATTTAGAAGGTAAGTAAATTAAGATGATTGATTATTTATATATGAAAAGTTGGACGAAGGGGTGGTGGAAAGAAAGATGAAATGAGAATCTTACATTTTTTTTAAGTTTTTTAAGTAGTATAGAGATATCCTTGGTTGTATATGTGTGGTGTAGTCCTCTAATACTCTCCCTATGATTTTGCCTCTTTTCTCTCTTTTCTTTTATTGAAGCACCAGCCTCCTCTCGAAGAAACCGCTCGGCTCTGCAAGCAACACTCCTTTTCTTTCTCTATTCTTTCATCTGACACGAAAAATGGGGCAACACTATCATGGAGGATTGGCCATGCTCTTATATGCAGTTCTACGGCAAAGACGAGCTACTTTTCGTTGCGTGTAGCAACGACGGGATTATAAATCTACAATTTTTCATTTCCTGGTTGTAGGTGTGGAATTTCTAATAGAGAAAACATTGTGAACCAACCTGTGGTTGGATGGTTAGAGGGACTATGATATCTCCTGCCCATCAGGGTTCAAATCCTGGTGCTCACATTTATTCCTGAATTTATTTCAGGATTTCCGGCGATGCACATTCAGAGGTACTCATAAGAATAGGGTGGCGTGTGTGTGTTCATAGGGGTAAGTGTATGCGCGTGTATATTAGCGCTTGCGTTTGTACTGTGTTAAAAAATAGAGAAAACATTTAAGAAAATCAATATGATCTATCCGCATATTAGCATCCAAGGAAGAAGTGGCAAACTAGACTGATGTGGACTTTTTTTTGTGATTAGGAAGAAGCGGTCCCCACCCTGAAATTCAGGGGTAGAGGGTGGAAGAGTTTAGTGAGAGGAGAAGGGTAAGTCTATTATTTCCGTAAACATCTCCTCGTAATTCTAGCATTTTTTAGGGAAAAAAGAGTTTAGTTACACCTACACGAGGATTACATAGTGAGGGGGTTGCACGGTGATTTGGTAACAAAAAATTATGAGAAAACTTTTGATCTATTCATCAACTATCAAGGTAGTACAAAGAACATCAGAAGTAAAAATTACATCCAGGTCCATAGACCACCTAGCGTCCTGGAGAGAGTCAAAGGCGCGCGGACATTATCGTCATTTCCTCATCAGAGCCGGGAAAAAAATGTATTAGTAGACAGTCGGGAAGTCGTCGTTCTAAGTCCCCATAGGACCAACACACCAGAACAGCAACCGTCGCCGATAAAGAGAAGCGTAGATCGGAAGGATCTAACTTGTAGACACATTGGCGCAAACTAACGAAGACCGGATCCAAGTGGATCCATCAAAGACAAATACCGACCGAATCCCGTGAGATCCATCGGAGACACACCTCCACATGCACTTCGATGATGCTAGAAGCACCATCGGGGCGGGAGCTATGCGAGGAGAACCTTATTCCAACTTCAGAAAGTCGCCGATGTCTCGTCTTCCCGAGCATGGCACACACCCTAACAATACTGAGAAAAGTACCTAAATGGATCCCTCTCGCCGGCAAGGGCCAGGATCCACCAATAGGAGACGAGGCGGACTAGCGCCAGCGAGACGCTGAGGAAACCCTAGTTTGCACAAACAAAGGGCTATGCACGTCCTCATTGCGGGGGTGTTTTGGTAAAATTTTCATTGGCCATTAGTTGGGGGCATAGTCCCACCGTAAAATTCAGGGGTGGTGATTTGATCAATGAGGAAGGGATTTATGTAGGTTATGTAGAAACATTTCGTAGGTCTAGCCATTTTTTAAGGAAAAAAGGGGTGTGGCAAAACGTTTGTATGCTTCTAGTAGTGATATGCGTTCGGTACAACATAAAATGCAATGCATCGAGACTGTTTAGAGCATCTCCAAAGCTGCCCCGCAAACCAGACACCGGATCTGTCCGTGGACAGAGGAGATCAGTCCATGAACATGGATGTAAGAGCCGACCATCCAACACTACCCACATACATTTCAAACACTCTTCAAATAAATCGGACGAATTATATGCAAACGGGATGATTTTCATACAAAACGGATGAAAACATTTACATTTCAGACATATTTTAACTAAACTATACCGTGCTACGATAAAACTAGACTACGGCCAGCCGCGATGGATTGCCACTCTCACGACATGTATTCCCCATGTCCGGCATCCCGCTCATCGGACTGCCGGATGCCCTGAAGGGATATGCTTCAGGGAGAGGGGAAGTATAGCCCCCCTCCCCCCCCCACCGCTTTCGTGAAGCACCGATTAGGGTTGGTTTTTGGGCGGGGCAAGATGGTCGCCGTGGTCTATGCCCCCGCTCACCGGGCAAGATACCGGTTGTGTAACCCGGCTACACGGTGGCGGTGGCCTTCATGGGACCCAAGCAGTGGCGGCCTTCCATGATCTACTTTTCCTTGCTGCCAGCGGTGGCCGCGGACATGATGGCCTTCGCCAGCATGGCTCCTTTTCCCACCTGCCTGACGCGTTACTGCCAGCTTGAACGGGCTGGCTCACCGGGCAACCCAGGCAACTGCAATGTCAAAGAACTCAATCTTCTGTTCGCCGGAGGCCATGGGGGATGTTGTGCAACGAGGACATGGAGAGGGTGGAGGTGAGGTGTTGTCCGACGCTGGACACGTTTATATAATGCGAGGAGCCAGCAGGAGAGGTGTTTAATGCTCACCGGCATAGGAACGGACGTGTGGCGCTCGGGGCACCGGAGTAGTTTCCTTGGCAGACGCGCCAGTTTAATGGAGGTAGGTGGTCAGACGGATCCCGTTTCAATGCGGAGAGTAGACGTGCGCAGCGAGCAGCGCTCTCGGCCGGCGAGCCGCTTCAATGCCGGCTCCAGTGAGCGATCACGTCCACTTTAGGCCGACATGAATGTGGGCAGTTAGCTTAGGGCGGGAACGCGAGCGGGCACGGGAAAGGGGCATGGACGCCCGCAAACACCCTCCCCCTCCCCCGTTTGTCTTTGGTTTGCGTGAAAAAATGCGTCCGGACCGATAAAGACCTGTGTTGCATGACAAAACATGTCCCACGTGGTTCACATGATTGCGGGTGATTTGAGAATCGGCGTTGGGATGTCCTTAGAACCTTTTCATGACAACGTGATGTCTAGCCGACGCATCATTGTAGCAGAAGATGTACTTCATCCGTTACTAAATATAAGTTTTTGTAAAAATTTCACTATAAACTAGATACGGAGCAAAATGAATAAATATATATTCTACAATGCATCTATATACATTTGTATATGGTCCATAATAAAATCTCTACAAATACTTATATTAGGAACGGAGAGAGTACACGAAAACGAAAACAAATATCGTTTGTTTGAAAAAAAAGGATGGTGCTCGTATATAAAAACATTTCCTTTCCACTACCTAAAGCGCCGTTCTTTATTGCTGCTCCCTTTTGTCTTTCAAGCAATTTAAGCCGTGCGCAAAAAGGGTTGACCTAGAGCCACAGACGAAGCTCTCACGTCCAGCAGTTGAGTGGCAGTTCACAGTCGAGCTATCAGAAGCTCACACAAAGTCCAAGCCCACGCAACGCAAGGATGACGAGTCACGTCACGCCGACACAGGAACCGGGGGGTACGACTCCAACGCCGGCCAGAATTCGTCACCAGCTAACCAAACCCGATCCCTCGGCGGCTGCAATATTTTCCTGGCGCCGATGGTCAAAATCGCCAGTTAATGGACCGCGTCCGTGCACGCCCGGCGGGAGACGCTTTCCTCCTCCCAACATTGTTCTTTTTAATCGTTCCAACGCTACTCAAGATATGCTAGTTTGCTGGTGATGATGCGGAGCAGCAGTTGGCTCCCGGCGACGCCATTGGCGACCCAGCGCGCCCTGATGTGGAGGCCATGCGAGGGAGCGACAACGCAGCCAAGCCGTGCGAGAGCAAGCAAGTGGCCAGTTTTTTTTTCCTATTATTTACCTTGGCCTTTTCAGCGAAAGCGATCGAGTGCGTCCACGGGCCTCGGGGAGCAGTTTGGAATCTAATTTGTTAACTGGTTGCTGATGAACTGAGGGCAAATGCAGAGAAAGTTATTACTACGTCCCGGAAAAGAATAAAAACGGAGTTGGACTGGAAGCGCTCCAACCCTGGTTCGACACATACGCCGGCGTGATTGTTTTTCTCGGGAGGCGGGCCACTCGGCGTCACGTCTGCCGGCTAGCCCTGGATTTGGCCAGCCAGCAAAGAACAGAGCTTGCTGAGCTTAACATGCTGCTGGAAAGGGGAAACTCGCGCTACATTCCAGGGGTAACTATCTAGCCGGGATCTTTTGCAATTTGGCACGACATGATGCCCTATGTTTTTGTTTTCGACGATGGACATGATACCTATGTTGTTCCCGCAAAAAAAGAATGATGCTACCCTTTCTTTCCGAAGAAAATGATATTCCCTTCCGTCCTTTTTACTCCCAGTGTAAAATTTGTCTAAAGTCATACTTCATAAAGTTTATATAAAAAAATATCAACATCTTCAATACTAAAGGTATGGAATATGAAAATTATATTCATGACGCATCTAATGACATAATTTCAAGTTGATGTTTTTTCTATACAATTGGTCAAACTTACAATGATGATCATGTCGCCGCCTTCGGCTCGCCTCCTAGCGATTCCGAGGCGTCCCCGCCGCCACCCTCCCGAGTCTTCTCCTCGCCAGATCCCCTCGACGCCGCCGTCGCTAGCCACCCCGACGGCGGCGGCCGGCCGCCCCTCTCACGTGCAACACCACCTCTCCTCCATCTCCGTCCAACTCAGATCGATTTGCCCTGCTTCAGGTCCGCCTCTAGGCTCCTTATAGTTTGGCTGCCCTGGCAGTGGATCATGGCCGCGTGAGCAGGGATTTGGACTTTGGTTGGACGACGTGGTTGGGATGGTGGCGGTAGGCACTGGTGCGTGACCCTAATAAAGCGGTGCTTTTTCTCCTTTTTTGGCCTATAGTGGTCCTCTTTCGTCCTTCTCGCCGATCTGCTGCTGTCGGTCGCCTCCGATCTGGCCGCCGACGAGTTCTGGATTACTCCACCGAAGGTCTTCACGGATTGGCAAAGTGCTCCTAGACCTTTGATTTGGAGGGGATCCGGTCGGCCGCGTCTACAATCATCAGCTTGTGGGACTTCAAGGGGCGTGTTGCGAAGCTCCGCTATCATTCGACATCATGGGACATGTCGAAGTTGCGATTCTCATGGTGTTGGCAGAGGCGGGGAATGTCAAGATGGCTAACATTGGAAGACCAGATAGAAACGGCGGATGTGGGATCCTCGACGCGATGAAGACATTGCTTCACGGATTGGCGTGTGGGTTTGGCCGTGAGACTCTTCCTGTCCAAACCGCATACACGTCGCCCGTGAGCCTGGTGATTGGTGATTTGCAACAGCGACATAGGCAAGTGGGGGCGGCAGCACCGGAGGACCTCAGTTTTGGTGGTGCTCCTCGAGTAACGAGTTGTGATTTTTCAGGTGAAAACTCAAGGTCTGGCCTTCACTGGTTGTACTTAGCAATGGTCTTGTTGAAGATATTGTTTTGGGAACTCGGACTTTTCAGGGTGAAAACCTAAGATCTTCGATCAGGTAACCACAATGTTTGTGCATTTTTTTTTTCTTGGAGGCGTTACTTATGGAGAACCTTTTTTGTAGTCCGGGTGCTGTCTTTGGTGGTGGTTAGAGTGTTGCTGCTACGAGTGATTGATCACCGTGGCGAGGTCTTTTTTCTCCTTTTTCATTTTCTTTTTTGGTTGTGTGGGTCCTTAATGTCTTCGGGCATGTTGTTAGTGCAGAGACTAAGTGTAATTGGTATACTTGCAATATTAATATATTCCATTTCTCAAAAAACTTTGCAATGTGTACTTTAGACAAATCTCATGCTGATTTGAGCTAAACTCAAATACGGACCAGCCCTATAACATCAAACGATGTTCCAATTGGCACGAACACAAGTACCTCCGATGTTGGAATCACGCTTTCAGAAATTCCTGCATCTCGCAAGTATACATGTCGTTTTAAGAAAAGGAAACATAGTTCTTCGACATGCAACTTTGACCACTTAGCAAAAATTATAAAATACATTTTTATGGAATATTCTCCATAACAAAACCAAGGGTATTATTTTCACCTATCTAATCTTCACATTCTCGCATACATATATTGTGAGTTTTTGTTAAATTTGACTTCACACGTTCTAAAAGGACAAATTTGCTAATGGAGCAAGCAACTTCTAAGACTAGCCACAATGGGTAGTAACATAGACTAGTAACATGCCCATGTTACTAGTCTATGTTACTATCTCTATAGTGGGGAGTAACATATGTGTAGTAACATGAAGCACTTCATTTATTAGGCTATAGTGGAGAGTAACATATGTGTGATGTTACTCATAGTAGTAGTAACTAGCTATGTTACCACTTTCATCTCTTTCTTCATTTATTGCATGCCACATCATCTATTTAACCTAGATATGTGTGATGTTACTACCTATGTTACTCCATTATGGGTAGTCTAAGGGAAAATCCCAATTTTTTTAACATCATATTGTTTCAAAAAGAAACAAGTACAACGCGCGTGCACGCGCGCGCGCACACACACGCACAAACTCGTACATCATCCACTAAATACGATAGTCGCGAAACTTCAAGATTGTCGAATCAGCACTAGAGACTTGCTATTGACGGGAACATGGCCTTCCATTGCGAGCTTCTTTGATCTTTAAAACGCAAAAATAATAAAGATGTAGGATTGGAATTACATTGCCTTTTGAGATCTATGGAGACTAAAAATGCGAGATTGTTCAATAGATATTGTTTAGTTGCACCAGAGGAAGAATGCATGACTTTTTTGTGAATGATTGGGTTGTACACTACTAGATCTCCAAATATAAAGTGATGCTCCCGTCAGTTATGACTATACTCCCTCCTTTCCGGTTTATAGGGCTTATCTCAAAATTTTAGTTTTTCCATTTTATAAGGCTCAATTTGGTTGTTCCTTATCACATGTTCAGATTCTAAGGTGCATTAAATCATTGCATGCAAGTATTAAGAGAAAAATGTCCAATGCATGTGCTTTATGCATGCATGCATGGCAATTAATGCATTGGTAAACATATTTTTTTAGGAAAACAAGAGCATTAATTGGGTGCTTTTGCAAACTACAAAAAGTATTTCACCACTCACCATCTACCTTGGTTTGGTGAGATTTTTGAATTGAGCCCTATATAGCGGAAAGGAGGGAGTACCTGACAGTGCACCATCAGTATCTCCCATCGGTGATGCTCGGTCGACCAATAGGCGACGGTACTGTCGGCTGTCATCTTTGCCCACGATGCCCAGCCAACGATGAGCCGTCGACTATTTCTTGGTCCATGGTCGCCTCACCATGTCGAGACGATGCATATAACTGACTGTGCCCCATCAATTATGTATTTTACGGCGGCAATTTCTCCCATTGGTACTGACAACAGTCGACGGTATATTTATCCCGTTGAGTTTAGTCATAGCCGAGAGGATGCCTAACATGATTGGTATCAATAATGGTTAACAGTGCACATAGAGACCCTCAAGGAAGGCTATAGCCAAGAGGTGTGACTCACTAGGTTACCTAATCTAGTCATGCATATTGTTATCATTTACTGCAAGAATTTCACGGGTGCAACAATTAATTATATTTAGCATAATCTCATAATGTATCGCAAGCACACCGAGAGTTGTATCCAAATCACATTAACCCTTAAATGATCCATGGAAAGAAAACATAAAATGGTAACTAGAACATAATGTTCTACACATTTTTTAAAGATAAATGGTCTTGAAACGTCAAACACCATCAACATTCCAACTTGAGAACTTCACTCAGATGATCTACTTCAACCACCAGTCTTGGTTAAGGTCACCTAGCTTCCATCATCAACTGATTTCAAGACCTCACCTTGCTACCTTAGTCGTCATTGAAGCTTCCTCAATCGACACGGACAATCATCTTCATCATCAGCTTCCTTTGGTTTAGTCCACCTTCATCGATGCAAACAAGGATGCATGTCAAACATTTTATTTTCATTTTTCCAATTTCTCACACCACAATGAAAAAACATGAATGCGCTTAATTAGATACTACAATTTCCCCTTTCATATCCCATGGATGGATTAAGACTTTTTTTGGAATTTAGCCTCTCCACCACTATACTAGTCAAGATTGCCTTTCATCATTAACGGGATGAATATCTCGCCTAGTTTGGTCGATGGGCGTACATGGTATAACGGCCGTCTTCTCTTATTTAGCCTGGACAAGACTATCTGCCATGAAGTACTCAAAAACGCTTGCACCGTTGGTCTAGACAACGCCATATATTAGTCTGAACCATATTTAGAAGTGATGGAACGCATGCATTAACCCATGGTTTAACATGTTGGCTATTTATAACCATGTTGCAACCAGCAATAGTTGTTTGTCGTCAGCAAATTATTTACAACAAGCCGACAATTATCTGGGACACATGCATGGGACGTTCCACATGTTTATCCTTGTCAACCAATGAAATATATCACCGGGGGAGTGAATGCCAACTACCAGTTGTTGTTATTCCCCACCGAATATTATATCTAATAATCGAGAGTCACATACAACTCGTTGGCCATTTTCACTCATAGATGAGAGTTTTAGTTGGACCTTTGCCTATTAGATTTCACCGCCGGTTATATCATGTAAAAATAAACACTACATTAAAAACCATTGTTATTAGTACGCACGGTTGGGCACTAGATTTGGTAGCCGAGAGTTGGATTTTTTAGGAAATTTATAATATTGTTGATTATCGGTAGTCATACTCGTGAGATTGATGATAGCCGTCCACCATTACTCGTACATTGGCTATTAGTGTATTATCCAATGGGTCATCGGCTATTAAGTTTCATCGCCGGAAATAAGTGGATTTGTAGTAGTGGTATGTCAAAGTTGTCACTAAAATACAAACATGTTCACGAGGTTAGACTCAATGTAAAATTTTCTTTGAAATTGCATCCAAATCAGACCACACAAAAAATGCATATGGTTTGCAATTCTACAAAACAAAACAAGCTTCGTAGAAAATATCCCAAAGGATGAGATCATCTAAATTACAATAAAATTTCTTTGAACCAAATGCCCTAACTGAATATTTGTTTTAACGAGGATCTTATCCAGTATACCCGTTACAACCATCCCTGTAGTCATCCAACAAGAAGTTGGTTCTCCACCTAATACATACACATTTTAGAGAGTACTTGCAACTACATCTTGTCAAAGTGGACAGGAACTTTTGGGACATGGTTCCACGGGCACCCATTAGAACAGTAAAATAAAGACACATATTAGAAACTTTTTTAAAAATATCTGAATTTTCTTGTAACATACGTAGTCCGCCGGTATACTCGCGTATGAAGTTTCACAAAGAAATGAAATCCCTGGTAATATGGGCGAAAATAAGAAAAAACGAAGTTGTATTAAGAAACATTGTTTGATGAATAGTAAGGTTCCAATTATATTTTCTTCACTAAGAGTACTATGGCTGTCAAAACTTCACACATGAGTAGAATGGTCGACCAAGTTTGATACCCCGAAATTTCACAAAAAATATATTAATTTTCCTAGTATTTTTTTAATTTACTATTCATGTGGGTGCACGTGAAACCATGTTCACCTTGATATTGTCGTTGTCAATATACCTTATATATAATCCTTAATTGTAAAACCAAACAACTTACCCTTGAATGCCAAAGTTGTACGGAGTTTGTTCCTGTGAGTACTACAAGGTGGGGGTACTCTATGGGGGTGGATCCATACACGTAGTGGATAACCAGTTTAAGTGGATTAGAAAATCAATAGTAATTGAAAGAATTAGTATAAGAAAAGCATAATAATTGAATCTTTCTGAATTATCATTCTATAAATTCTCAAAATTTGACTTGAAAATGAAAAAGAAAGAAAAATACTGTAAGATACTTCATGAAAGAACCAGGAATAACCCACAAACTTCACTGGATATCTTAAACTTTCAAAGTACAAGAGGGGAAATAAAATCATAATTATACTAGAAAACTACTTACTTCAGTCCATAAGATGTTCTATTTTTTTGTAAATCGGTTGTGCATACACACATTTTTAGTGTGTTTGTTCACTCATTTTAGTCCGTATATAGTCCAGAATATCTTATATTTTTGTGAACGGAGGGAGTAACTTTTAGAAAACAAATCATGTGTGTTTTCATGTTAAGTCGATTTTTTGAACACGGTAAAATCGCAAATGATACATACATGCACATGCACCCCCCCCCCCCCTCCCCCCATGAACATAAGCACGCACACCCTACCCCTATGAGCACCTTCGAGATACTGAGCCGACGCGACATCTTGAGATCGACGAAGTCACCACCGACACCTCGTAGCCATCTTGAGATCGACGAAGTCACCATAGATGCCTCGTAGTCGAATGAAACGTCTCGTCCCACTAAACAAACAACATCGAAAAGACTGAAATAAATCCAAAAAATTATGAGCACCAGTGAAGTCTAGGACTTTTTTTTTAAACAAGGCAAAAGATCAAACTTGTCTGGATTTGAAGTCAAAATATGTACATGTTTTGTACTACTAGTTATTTACAAATCAAACTTGTCTGGATTTGAAGTCAAAAACCTGAACTGGACTCGGGGTAGCGGGAGAGGAGGACGTAGGTGTTACAGCTTTTTTACCATTGTGATCTGCAACTGCAGCAGGGAAGACACCAGGCGTGACCTGTGTGCACCTGCATGCTCCAGCTGACGTCGTACGGTGCACAGCTCTTTTGCACCGCAAGGAAGAATATTTGAGGCGCGCCATTATAGCCTTTTGACTTGCCAAATTAAATCCCCCGTACGAAAATATATCCTGCCTATATATAGCCGGCCTCTCCCAGTGAACGAGCACACACACACAAACACAGAAACGTCCAGCGCGCTCGGCATCCATCGATCGGTTGCTCCTGTCTTGGCCATCCGCTGACAAGATCATCGACAGGCGCCTCCCCCCAGGGATCGATCGGAGATGCCGAAGATAGCGCTGGGCCACCGCCGCGAGGCGTCCGACCCCGGCTGCCTCCGGGCCGTGCTCGGCGAGCTCGTCCTCACCTTCCTCTTCGTCTTCGTCGGCGTCGGCTCCGCCATCGTCGGAGGTACGTGCGAGCACGGAGCAGTGCTCCTCCGCCACTTAATGCCGGCCACATCTGTTCGTTCCGTGCATGCAGTGCACACACCCTGAAGCAACCGTTCGATTTGTTTATTAGTTCATTATTTAGTTTTTGTTACAACTAGGTGGGGCACATACGCGCGCCAACTACGGGACGACACGTGTGTTTTGCCCGTAGAAAAATGGAAGCACCTGCGCCAAGTTTGGATATCGTAAAAAAATGACAAAAAGGCGTCTGAGGAATCGGTTGAGATAGAAAGTGACAGACTAGAACCAGTAGGTTGTGAGCGGTAGGTTCCTTGCCACGTCGAAGTCTCAAAATTTACAGCACCAATGCTTGCATATTATATTGGTTTATGAAGCTCGCACGTCACCATGCGGATGATTGAGTTGTCAAGTTTCTTCTCCCTCCTTTTTGCGGCAAAAAAGAGTACTGGCATGCATAATTTCATCAGTTAATAAAGTACTGGCATGCATATGTCATCTCGCGGCGGCACTGTATTGTATAGACTTTAATCGAGAGAAATGTCGCGACCACCTAGAGCTTCAGATTAGTCATGTCCAGTGCTCCCGTGAAGATACCCTTCCATTATGTTCCTTCCATATCACCCGCATTTGCGGTGTGATGGCACGATCGTCTTGAGAAAATGCAGTGTGGAACCAGCGTATCAGGATCCGCAGGCTGCTGATTTCTTTTGTGTATTCGTTAATCAGGACAAGCAGTCGCTGCCGGAGGCGACACGTCGGCGGCGTTGATCGCGGTGGCGCTGGGCCATGCGCTGGTGGTGGCGGTGTTCGCGACCGCAGGGTTCCACATCTCCGGCGCCCACATGAACCCGGCCGTCACGCTCAGCCTCGCCGTTGGCGGCCACATCACCCTCATCCGCGCCGCCTTCTTCGTGCTCGCCCAGATGCTCGGCTCCTCCCTCGCCTGCATCCTGCTCAGGGCCCTCACCGGCGGACTGGTACGTCGCGTCGATCCTCCTACCTGTCACATGCATGCCTGACCACCTCAAGGTACTACTGTACCACAATAGTAAGTGCCATTGTTGACGATCTGTGCACGCTCCGGCGTGTCACGCTGCAGGTCACTCCGGTGCACGCGCTGGCGGCGGGCGTGGGCCCGATCCAGGGCGTGGTGGCGGAGGTCGTCTTCACCTTCACGCTGCTCTTCACCATCTACGCCGCCATCCTCGACCCCAAGAGCTCCGCGCCAGGGTTCGGCCCGCTGCTCACCGGCCTCCTCGTCGGCGCCAACACCATCGCTGGCGGCGCGCTTACCGGCGCGTCCATGAACCCCGCGAGGTCCTTCGGGCCGGCGCTGGCCTCCGGAAACTGGGCCAACCACTGGGTCTACTGGGTCGGCCCGCTCGCCGGCGGGCCCCTCGCCGTGGCCGTCTACGAGTTCATCTTCACCGTCCCGGCGACGCACCAGCAGCTTCCAACGGTGGAGTGAAAGGAGCTCGTCCTACTGGGGAAGCTCTCGGTAAGTTGCGGGCCGTTGGATGATCAACCGCTCCGACCAAAGCTGTTATCTACGGTATATGATACATCGAGTGTTCAAGTGTGTTTGCCCCGCGTGTTTGAGGGCTGGCTTGATTTGTGCGTAATGGGTGGTCGTGTGAAGAATATGCGTGCGGTGCGTGCACGCATGTGCGTCTCAATGTTTCGTTCGGCCAATGAGCCGTGGAAGTAGCAACATTGTTTCTTTCACCGTAAGTTTGTAAGTGTATAAGGCCTCCCCGTGCATGGAAATATATGTGGAATATACATACATGTTATTACTACTATCTCGTTGTATCATCTTCTGTATTCCTTTCTCTTGACGGAAAAAAACTTACAATCCATTCATCTTCAATCATGACAGTTAGTCAACTACGCACAACTGGTTGCAGCCAAAAGGCTCTTTTTAACTAGAGGTGACACCCGAGATTGGCGTGGGTGCTCGCATTTTCTTGGATTTAATTCAGCCTTTTTGATGATGTTCGTTGATTACGGAGGCTCGTGTACTTGTCTATTTGAAGATGATGTGCCACGACAAATTATTTAACATACCATGGCAATTTATCTTAACATACCATGACAAATTATGTGACTATTTCACAAGTTTTCTTTATTCCTTTTGTCATTGTCTTTTGAAATCATTTTTTGTGGCAAATATGGCTAGGGCTGGGCATTCGGTTCCCCCGAACCGATCGGGTCGGTTTCTCGGTTGATTTGAAGTTTCGGTTCTGCCAAAATACTTTGCACCGAAATTTCGGTTCGGTCGTCGGTTCGACCGAACAACACCGAGATACTGCCTCTATTCTTAATCTATAATACCCGTACCAGTAGCAGGAGCTGCTATAGTTTATTCTGATGTACAGTGCCTCCTTGGCTACTGCATCTGATTGATTCTCGCGAGCAAAATTTTACTCTGTAAATTTAGTGGTGGGGCTCACAAGGTGAAGTACCTACCCGAGGGTGTACTACTTCTCTTTTACACAAAATTTATGACAACATTGGCTCAGTTGGTCAGGTTCACCACTTCCCAACGCGGCTGTGGGACTCGTGCAATTACAACGACGAAGTAGAAAATAGACTGTCCATATTCTTACGAAAGAGCACTTGAGTAGGAACAGGCGCGCAGCGGCGCAGGTTTTACCCCTATGTTTACTCGGTTTTCGGTCCATTCGGGTAACCAAGGGATACACCCGAATTCACCGGACTAATTTCGGTTTTCAACAAATGTAAACCGAACGTACTACCGAAGTTCTCGGTTTCGGTGAATTCGGCTTCGGTGCCGGTTAATTCGGTTCGGTACATCGGTTTTCGGGTTATATGCCCAGCCCTAAATATGGCTATGTGATGACTACAAACAATTTTTTTTAAATGATGCTTTTTGAGAAACATTTCCCCCTTAATTTTCCATGTGGCTATTACAACTTTTTTCAAATCTTGCTAGGAATTTTAGGAAACACACATTTTCCTGTAAAATTGCCATATGAGCATCAAATGCATTTCTAATTTTGCCATGTTTCCAGAAAGCATTTTTCCCTTCAATTTTACCATCCAAGCACTTTTACTCTAACATGCGGCATTTTTACGCTATATAACATGGCAATTTTGTTTGTGTTTTGAGATGGCAATTTTTTAATGTATGATTCTTGAAAATGGCAAGTCGTTTTTCAACATATATGTGAATTATTATCATGAACAAGACAAACTTCCTATTGTGTTTAAGATGACAAAATTTGGAACATTTTGTTTTCCCATACTACCTATGGCAAATTTAAGAATTCTCATTATGTTTTTTTGCGCGAGTCTCATTATGTTTTTTAACTAACATTCTGGAATTTTACTTTCTTGTACTCCCTTCGTCCAAAAATTCTTGTCTTAGATTTTTCTAAATATGAATGTATCAAGTCACGTTTTAGTATTAGATACATCCGTATCTAGAAAAATCTAAGACAAGAATTTTGGGACGGAGGGGGTATCATACAGTAGCATTTTGTGTGCTTTCCTCTTCCTCCTGACTTTTTTTAATGTAACCCTGTCTATTTTTTCCTACAGCATGAAAAATTCCTTTTTTGTACATTTTTTGTTCAAGGAACGTGATCATGCTGGGAGGCCTAGTAAAGGGCTTGTGCGGCATGGTTCTCGTAGCAAACTAAAACGTCCGCTTGTCCCCCTATCAAAAGATTAGGGGGGACGATTCGTTTACTGGATCCTGCTTTCACAGTTGATGTCCCCGTGATATTAAGGTTTTTTTAGGGGAAAGTTTGGAAACAGGTTTTTTTAGACAAGTTTGGAAACATTTTTTTTTTTTTTGAGAATCAGGTGTTTCTTTCTAGCCGTAGTTTGGAAACATGTGGCAGTATCTTCCGCACCGCGTCTTGTTGATTTGTTCGGCCCAAAGCCCAGTCAGCACTTTATCGTACAGACTTTCCTCCTAGGCCCAGTGAGCAGTCGAGACCTGTCTCCTAAAAAAAGCAGTTGGGACCTGGCGCAACCAGCAAATATGCCCTCTTCCCTCAAAAAAAAAGAGCAAATATGCCGTCCCCAATTCCCCACCCCTTCAGCGGCGGCGGGTATAGCTAGGGCTGGGCATATAACCCGAAAACCGATGTACCGAACTGAATTAACCGGCACCGAAGCCGAATTCACCGAAACCGAGAACTTCGGTAGTACGTTCGGTTTACATTTGTTGAAAACCGAAATTAGTCCGGTGAATTCGGGTGTATCCCTTGGTTACCCGAATGGACCGAAATCCGAGTAAACATAGGGGTAAAACCTGCGTCGCTGCGCGCCTGTTCCTACTCAAGTGCTCTTTCGTAAGAATATGGACAACCTATTTTCTACTTCGTCGCTGTAATTGCACGAGTCCCACAGCCGTGTTGGGAAGTGGTGAACCTGACCAACTGAGCCACCGTTGTCATAAATTTTGTGTAAAAGAGAAGTAGTACACCCTCGGGTAGGTACTTCACCTTGTGAGCCCCACCACTAAATTTACAGAGTAAAATTTTGCTCGGGAGAATCAATCAGATGGAGTAGCCAAGGAGGCACTGTACATCAGAATAAACTATAGCAGCTCCTGCTACTGGTACGGGTATTATAGATTAAGAATAGAGGCAGTATCTCGGTGTTGTTCGGTCGAACCGACGACCGAACCGAAAATTCGGTGCAAAAATCTTCGGTCAGCTAATCTTTCGTTGACCGATCGGTCAGTATTTTGGCAGAACCGAAACTTCAAATCAACCGAGAAACCGACCCGATCGGTTCGGGGAACCGAATGCCCAGCCCTAGGCCCACTGTTCTCGTGCTTGATACAAATCCGGAATCCTATTACGGCTGGAGCTCCATTACCAGGCGGATTATTGGTCCAGGTTCAGTTTCGCATATAATTAATCTGCAGCGGCACACACAAATCAATCCATCGATCTGTCCAACAACACCCACCTCAACTTTCTGAGGAATCGAAGATTTGTTGGTGCGCTTTGTTCATTCTGGGATTCCTAGTTCGTACGCCCATCGATCGATTAGCCATGGCCTTGCGATTCTTTCTCAAGAAAGCCTACCACCCGTTGGCCATATCAGGAGACCTCTTGCATGCGTCTGCTCCAGCAGCAGCAGCCGCCGCCGCTCCGGCGGCCGGACCTATCTCGGTACGTACTCTTAAGTTGTTCTTGTGCTGTTCATTCAATTGGTGAATACCCCCCTGGAATATATGTTGTTTCCGCACGTGGGTGATTGAATGTCTCATATGTCAGGTTGGTGCTAGAACACTCAGTAATGCTTATGGTGGAGTTCTCTGTCTCCACCCAAGCATGGATATGCCCAATAATATCGGGCTCCTTATTTGTTAGGATGTTATATTGTTCAGCTGATTTATGAGACATCACCGGAGTTTAATCCTAGGGCCAAATCAGTGCGCCTTGCCTCCTTGAGTGAATGCAAGACCTCCTATTCAAATTTTGCAAAATACAAAAGCATGCCTCAACTGATAAAATTAAGTACTCTAATTGCAGTCTTGGACCCTGGCATCTCACATGTATGTTTTTGACTTGTTTTTCTTGATTACTTGTCTAACTGGCCAAACCTTACCTGGCCCGGCTCACCTTCTTGAATGAATGCTAGGTCTCCTACCCTAATTTGAAAAAACATTGGTTCAACTGGTAACATAGTCTTTGTACTTGGCATTAATCTCAATTCTCAAATATGTGTTTAACTTGTTTTGTTCTTGGTTAGGCTCTAACTAGCCAAACCGACCTATTGTGTCTGGCCTTGTGAATGCTAGAGGTTCTATCCAAATTTTGATAAAAAAACGCATGCTTTGACTAATTTAAAAGGAGTAATGTGATATTGGACTTCCACATGAATCTCAATGTTCGTATTTATGTTTGGCTTGTGTTTCTCTTGATTGCTTCTCTATGTGGCCAAAATGAGTCCATCGCGCCTCACCTTCTCAAGTGAATGCTAGAACTCTTATCCAAATTTTAAAAGCTAAAAAAATTGGTCCTACTTATGAAAAGTGTATTCTTGGACATGGCAAAAATTTCTCAATTCTCAAATATATATTTTGACATAATTTTGTCTTGGTTATATCTCTAGATGGCCAAAACTTGTTGGAAAACGGCTCCTACGACCACGACTGCACCCTCCTGACCGAGTCCTGCGGCTGCACCAGATCGCTCCCACGACGCCTCTCTTCGTGCCTCTGTTATGCACGTCGCCCTTGAGTATAGCTCGGGCTGTTGTAATCTCAAGTATATATATTGTAACTCTGTATCAATGATAAACTGTGCGTGAAATATATCTTCCAACTTGGTATCAGAGCTCTCTTTCCTCAGGCCCATGGCGATGGACAACTCCTCCTCCTCCTCCTCCTCCGGCGACACCACGAGCCCTATCCCTCCTCCTCCTCCTCCGCTGCCCTCTTCTCTCGGGCTCACCTCACCCATCGGCACTGCCCCACCCGCCTCTTCCACCTCTGCCATGACCGTGGCTCCCATGCTCCCGGCTGCGGCGCCTTCCGCCGCCCTCCCCTCCATCCACAACCTCAACAACATCGGGAGTCTCGTCACCGTCAAGCTCGACGTCCAGGCTGGCAGCTACTCCAAGTGGCGCGAGCTCTGGCGCTGCATCCTCACCATGTACGCCGTCGAGAGCCACGTCGACCACTACTCCGACCCCTCCCAGCAGACTCCTTCCTGACGCCACACCGATCTCACGATCCTCCTGCTGATCTACTCCACCATCACCGACGCCCTGTACGAGGTCATCCGGGGCGACGGCAACACGGCGTACCGCGCCTGGCACATGCTGCAGGAATTCTTCCTCACCAATCAGCCCGCGCAGGCGGTCCACCTCAGCGCGGAATTCCGCACTCTCACCCAAGGCACCCTCCGCGTCGCCGACTACTGCGGCAAGCTCAAGGCTATGGCGGACGCCCTGTCTGACGTCGGCGAGCGCATCATTGACCGCACCCTCACCCTCCAGATGCTACGCGGCCTCTCCCGACGCTTTCAGGTGATCGCCACGGTTCTGCCGATGCAAAACCCCTTCCCCACCTTCAATCAGGCACGCTCGCAGCTGCTCCTCGAGGAGCTCACGCAGGACGCGCGCGACCGCGCTGACGGCTCCACCGCGCTCGCGATCGGGCTCGGCGGCAGTGGCGGCGACGGGGGCGGGGGGCCCTTGTCCGGTGCTGGTGGCTCCTCCTCCGGTGATCGCAGCAAAGCCCCGGCTGATGCGGGCACTCCGGCGCGTGGCGGCGGCTACTCTCGCGGGCGTGGCCAGGGGCGCGGCCGTGGTCGCGGCCAAGGTCGCGGCGGCTTCAACAACGGGCAGCCGGCCGGGCGCGGCCATGCTCATCTGATGCCGGGGGGCCAGACTCCCTAGATGGGCTACTTCGTGCCCTGGGGCGCGCCTTTTCCCCCGCAAGGCCGTGCGCCCTGGATCCCGCCCAACGCCGCCGGGGTGCTCGGACCGCGCCCTGGCAATCCTGCCCATGCCTACCGCATGGCCTACCACGGCGGCGCTTCGTCCTCGACTCCGCCTCCGCCGCATCAGTCGTCATGGGATCAGGCCGGTCTCCTCGCCGCTATGCACAACCTGTCCATGCAGCAGCAGCAGCCTGGCGCCCAGGACGAGTGGTACCTCGACACCAGCGCCGCCGCCCACGTGACCGGGAACCCAGGTAACCTCGACACGCTTTGTTCTCCATCAAAGTTTTCTTCTTCTAGCATCATTGTCGGTGACGGGTCTCATCTTCCCATTACTGCCACTGGTTCATCTACCCTCACCTCGCGCCCATTCTACCTCCGCAACATCCTCTACTCTCCACGCGTTGTTACGAATCTTATCTCTGTCCGTCGTTTTTGCATTGACAATTCCGTGACAATTGAATTTTTCCCTTTTGGCTTTGTTGTGAAGGATCTAGCCACTCGGACACCACTCATGAGCTCCAGTAGCTACGACCAGCTCTATCCGTTCTACGGCGACACCACGACTCGTCCAGCGGCGCTCTCCGTGAACGTTGACAGCCTCTGGCATCGGCGCCTCGGTCACCCCAGCGCGGCATCACTTTCCTGTTTGCAATCTTTTTTACCTTCGTGTAATAAGCTAGTGCACCCCGCAGTGCGTGTGGGGCGTGCCAACTAGGGCACCAGGCTCGCCTCCCCTTCCCTACTTCGGTCCACTTTACCACTTTTCCTTTTCAAATTGTCCACTGTGACCTATGGACCTCTCCTGTATCAAGTTTTTTCGGATATAAATACTATTTGCTTATTCTAGATGATTTTACACACTTTTCTTGGAGTTTTCCTCTCCGCAATAAATCTGATGCGCTGCCACTCTCGAACGCTTCTTCACCTACGTCCGCACACAATTTCATGTTGTGATCAAATGCCTGCAATGCGATAACGGAGGCGACTTCTTGGATGTACGCCTCTGCACTTTTCTCTCCGATCACGGCGTTGTGCTCCGTCTCTCCTGCCCCCATACGTCTCCACAGAACGGGAAAGCCGAACGTGCCATCCGCTCCACAAATGACATCCTTCGCACCCTCCTCCTCCAAGCCCACATGCCACCCGAGTTTTGGGTCGAATCTTTGCACTCCGCCACCTATCTCCTCAACATTCGTCCCTCGCGCGCTGTAGGAAACCTTACACCTTATCTCGTCCTCTTTGGCACCCACCCAAACTACGCCACCCTACGCACCTTTGGTTGCTTGTGTTTTCCTAACACCTACGCCACCATGCCCCACAAACTCGCGTCGTGCTCGGTTCGCTGTGTGCTACTTGGCATGCCATTAGAGCACAAAGGCTACCGTTGTCTCGACCTAGCCACCCATCGTGTTATCACCTCTCGGCACGTCGTTTTTGACGAGACAACTTTTCCTTTTAGCTCTCGCCACGCCACACAGACGACCGCCCCGCACCCACCACACCGGATCCCGCGCCAGCCTTCCAGCCTATCCACCTCGATCCCCACCCCTCACCAATCCCCGCACCTCGTACTGACCGATTCCCCCCAGGATCCCGCCCCACCAGCCCATCTTCTCCGGATCGCGAGCCCACCACACCTGCGTCGCCCTCGCCCGAGGACCCGGGGCCCAACGCATCCTCCTCGGATCACGCGCCCACCTCGCCCGCTCCCCGCTCGCAATCTCGCTCGCTGTCCCCTACCAACCCCACCGAATCTGCCCCGTCCTCTCCTGATACGCCACCTGCCCGCCCACTACCACCGCGCGCCATCCCAGTCGCGCCTCCCAAGAACCTTCACAATATGCGAACGCGGGCTAAATCTGGCTTCCTCCAACCACGTAAACTAATGACGATCACCACTACCCCATCCTCCATCTCCCCCATTCCCCCTAACTATAAAATCGCTCTCAAAGACCCCAGCTGGTATAATGCAATGCTTGAAGAATTTAACGCTTTGGTGCAAAACAAAACGTGGTCTTTGGTTGCTTGTCCCGCAGGTGTCAACTTGGTGTCCGGCAAATGGATTTTTCGCCACAAACTCCACCCCGACGGCTCCCTCGCTCTCTACAAGGCACGTTGGGTACTTCGAGGTTTCACTCAGCAGCCCGGCGTCGACTACGGCGAGACCTTCAGCCCGGTGGTCAAGCCGGCCACCATCCGCGTCATCTTGAGCGTCGCCGTCAACAACAACTGGGCCATCAACCAGCTCGACGTCAAGAACGCGTTCCTTCACGGGACGCTCGACGAGGTCGTCTACAGTCAGCAACCGGCCGGCTTCGTCGACAGTGCGCGGCCTTCTGCCGTGTGCAAGCTCCATAAGTCCTTGTATGGGCTCAAACAGGCTCCTGGGCCTGGTTCCACCGGTTCACCACGTTGCTGCTCACGCTGGGGTTCCAGGCCTCACGCAGCGACTCCTCGCTGTTCATTCTCCGGCGAGGCTCGTCCGTGGCCTACCTACTCCTATATGTCGATGACATAATCCTCACAGCCAGCACCGCCGCGGTCCTCGCCTCTCTCACCACCGCGCTCACCACCGAGTTCGCCATGACTAACCTCGGCGCCCTCCATCATTTTCTTGGCATCAACGTGCAGCGCAGCTCGCGCGACCTCTTTCTCTCGCAGCAGCAGTACACTCTCGAAATCCTCGACCGCGCCTCCATGCTCAACTACAAACCCATAGCCACTCCCGTCGACACCAACGCCAAACTCTCCGCCACCGACGGTGCTCTCACATCGGATCCCTCTCTCTTCCGCAGTCTCGCTGGGGCACTCCAATACCTCACGCTGACCCGCCCTGACATAGCCTATGCCGTCCAGCAGACCTGCCTGGTCATGCACTCCCCTCGCGCACCGCATGTCACCCTGCTCAAACGCATCCTCCGCTACCTCTGTGGCACAGTACATCTCGGGCTTCACCTCCACCCATCTCCCTCATCTCAGCTTGTGGCCTATACAGATGCTGATTGGGCGGGGTGCCCGGACACCCGCCGGTCCACCTCCAGATACTGCATGTACCTCGGGGACAACCTCATCTCCTGGTCCTCCAAACGACAGGCGACGGTGTCTCGCTCCAGCGCCGAGGCTGAATACCGAGCCGTCGCCAACACAGTTGCTGAATCATGTTGGCTGCGCCAACTCCTGCAGGAGATCGGCCGCCCCCCGGAACGAGCGACCATCGTCTACTGCGACAACATCTCTGCCACGTACCTCTCCTGCAACCCCGTCCAGCACCAACGCACGAAGCATGTGGAGATCGACCTCCACTTCGTTCGTGATCGCGTGGCTTTCGGCGACGTCCGCGTCCTTCATGTACCGTCATCCTCCCAGTTCGCCGACGTGTTCACGAAAGGGTTGCCGACGAGCGTCTTCCTCGAGTTCAGGTCCAGCCTCAACGTCATCGCCGATCCCGTTTCGACTGCGGGGGGCTGTTGGAAAACGGCTCCTACGACCACGACTGCACCCTCTTGACCGAGTCCTGCGGCTGCACCAGATCGCTCCCACGACGCCTCTCTTCGTGCGTCTGTTATGCACGTCGCCCTTGAGTATAGCTCGGGCTGTTGTAATCTCAAGTGTATTGTAACTCTGTATCAATGATAAACTGTGCGTGAAATATATCTTCCAACTGTCCCACTTTGTCTCTTCTCCTTGAGTCAATGCTCAAGAAGTAACCTGATGTTGGACTTCTGCATCGATCTTAGTACTCAAATTGAAATATCTGTTGTTTCACTGAACCGGGAAGGGGTGGGGATTAATCTCCATTCTGTGATGTATGTTTTGATCTGTTCTTATCTGTTCTTGTTCACTTCTCTAGATGGATTCATATGTGTATGTTTTGATTTCTTATCCTTAATGCAGGCAACGAGGTACTTAAGCACATCTCCATGTCGTCATGCTGCTGCTGCAAAAATAGGCTACCCCAAAACTGGCATGCCCTCAATAAATATCAATTACATGAGGTCCATGCAAACTTCTTCGACCAGGGCAACCATGATAAATGTCGAGTCATCTTCAGCATCCCAACTCGCAGCGTAAGTACCAGTTCAGTATCTCTTGTTACATTTAAATTGGATTTATTGAAAGAGTATGCTTGTGCTTGCTGTTTCCTGTATGGCATGTTAGAAGGAAGAGAGGGAGATTGGTGGAATATATCATTATATTGCTTGAGCCTCGTAGGCATATATATATATAGGAGTACATGATCTATTTGGAGTACAAGACAAGCCAGAATACTTCCTAGTTTATCCTATGTTTCCTAATACAATCACGTTACTCAACATCCCCCGCAGTCACAACGGTAGCGACGCAGACGGTGAGACTGGAGAAGAATCCGAAGGCAAGCCGGGGCGACGGCGGGAAGACCTCGGGGCGGCGGCTGGGACCGCGGGCCGTGGCGTTGCGGCCCGAAGGGGCGACGCAACGGCGGCGCGCGAGTCGGTGCAGCCACGGGGACGGCCTCGGGCGGCGGCAGAGACCGCGTATCGCGGCACTACGGCCCGTAGGGGCGACGCAGCGGCGACGCACGAGTCGCTGCAGCCACGAGGAGAACCACGGGGCGGCGGCGCTGCGGCCCGACGGGGCGACGCAGCGGCAGCCCGTTGCTCGATCGGTGGAGGGGCGCGCTGAACTCGGGGACGATCTTCACGGGACCTGCGGAGGCGCGCGTAACCAACGGGCCAGGTCGGTCACGCGGCGTAGATGAGGCGGATCGCGGCGGGGAGTGGGTGATCAAGCCGATCGCGCGCGAGGTCGGGGACGCCGCTCGGTGGAGGCGGGGTGGTGGTGGAGTCCGCGATGAGGCCGGCGACGGTGGGCGGCAGGGGCGGCTATGATTGGCCGCCGCATGGCGCGAGGCCGCCGGGTCGGGGTGATGCAGGTGTTCCGGTCGGAGCAGGGCGGTGACGGCCGACGCAGGGCGAAGGGCGGACCGACGCGCGGACGGCGGCTGGACCGGACAGGCCGCCGCGGCGCGCGTGGCCGCCGGGTCGAAGGAGAGGCCGGCTGGTCGCGCCGGGGTCGAAGTAGAGGCGCACGGGGGTCGACGGCGGCGGCGGGCGACGCAAACCGATCAAGATTAGATCGGAAAACCAAAAAGAAAAACGCCGATCAAAACGATCGGCGAGAGAGCGAAAAAAAACCGGAGCAAGGGCTCGGGAAAAAGACTCTCTAGGGCAGCCGGTCAACACGACCGGCGGACGAACCCTAGGTACGGGCTGCGCGGCCCCCGGCGGCGATCATGGAGACCGACCGCCCCGGGGGCGGCGCGGAGCGGAAGCGACGGCGCGGCTAGGGTTTGAATCGGTTAGGCTGATACCATGTTAGAAGGAAGAGAGGGAGATTGGTGGAATATATCATTATATTGCTTGAGCCTCATAGGCATATATATATATATATAGGAGTACATTATTTACTTGGAGTACAAGATAAGCCGAACTATTTCCTAGTTTATCCTATATTTCCTAATACAATCACGTTACGCAACATGGCATATATTCAAAACAAATGTGAGCCACACCCCATGGGGACACCTCAATGCAAAAGGCACCATATGAGGTAGGGGCAGAATGCAGCGTGAGGCGACCCTAGGCTTCCACTTGTGACGGCATTATTACATTTTCTATATTGGGCCATGTTTGTATGCGTTCCCGTCTAAAATAAGTCCCTATATAGGCCTGTGGCGCTGGCTCTGTTAGTTCATTTCTACAGTGTTTCTTGTTGCCCGAGTGGTCATGTTTGCAAGTAGTGAATTTCATGGTGTTATTAACACAATTTTCTGACTAAAGTTGGTTCATTGTCCATTCAATCATGGTAGAGTTGTGAAGTTGTCCAACGAATGCTACGCCCACAGCTGTGTTTTTTCTTTGTCTGAGGGATAGTTTTGCGCCTACATCATGTTAGAATAAATCCGAGGTATGCGAATGATTCACCGAGGAACAAGCAATCATAGACAATGACGACACCGAGATTTGTTAACGAGGTTCGGCGAACTCGCCTACTCCCCGGGGCAATGATTACGGGCGCTCCTCCCCGAGATACCGTAACACCGGCCACCCGGGCGCCGGCACAAGCCGCCAGCACCCCCTTGCGAGCCTGTCGCTATCTAATCGTCATGGGTTACAACGTGGGGTGCTTCCTCATATATAAGAGGCCAAGGGTACAACGTGTCCGGCTCCGACACTACAAGTATCCTACCCACACTACAACACCAAGTCCAAGCATAACCCAACTAGTACAAAATATTCGACACAAACACAACAAACTCCACCTTGGCGAATATTCTCCACCACCTTGAATTTGTCCATGCGTCAAACTTCCATGTACTCCGGACTTGTGTTGTCTTCTTCGTAGCTTACTGTGAGCTACTCGACGAGTCTGCCCCAGACCCGCCGCCGCCGTGAGACCCCGCTGCTACTCCTGCAACTCCAGTCTTCGTGACTCCACCTGCAATAGTGCTCCCTTGCAACTTGTAAAGATGCGAAGCCGTCCTCTCTCCAATCATCACGGTCACCTTATCTTCCATGATTCTCATGATCTTCCTATCCCGATCACAATGGAATACCATACCACCATCATGAAGAACACCAAGCGAAATTAGATTCCTCCTTAGCCCTGACACATGCCTGACTCCCCGAAGCATCCGCTCAACTCCGTCAAACATCTTGATTTTGATGTCACCCACTCCAGCAACATGATAACCTGTGTCATCGCCCACATAGGCAAAACCAAACTCATCAGACTTGTACGAAGAGAACCACTCCCTGTTGGGTGTCGCATGAAAAGAGCAAGCTGAATCCAACATCCACGCTTCACCTTTGGTTGACCGCCTGTCTGATAGTATGAGAACATCACTACTGCTGTCTGAGTCATCACCATAAGTTGCCTTATTAGCACTTGCCCCACTATTGAGTTCTGGACAGTCCTTTCTCATATGTCCCCACTGCTTACACTTGTGACACTGTATATTCTTTTTCTTTTTCTTGTTCTTCCCAGCCTCATATCCCTTCCGCCACTGCTCACCCTTGACTAGCAAACCTTCACCATGAGAGACTTCCACCGCGTTCTTCTTTCTCATATCATAAGATAGCAATGCCGCAGTAATATCCTCATTCTTGACGGTCTCCTTGCCGTGCGTCAAAGTAGTGATCAAATGGTCATAGGATGATGGCAACGAACAAAGAAGCAGAATTGCCCTATCCTCGTCGTCAACCGTTGCACCCAAGCGTGCTAGATCTGTCACAACTTGATTAAAGGCGTTCATATACTCCACAAGATCTGACCCCTCCTGCATCCTCATCCCATACAACTTTTGCTTCAGATACACCTTGGTCGTTGCAGTCTTGGACATAAACTGACTTTCCAGCTTCTCCCAGATCTTCTTCGGCGAATTCTCATCCATCACATGATAAATAACCTGGTCCGACAGACACAACCATATAGTCCCGACTGCTTTCAACTGTAACTCCTCCCAGTCATCCGCCTCCATCTTAGCTGGCTTGGCTTCCTGCAACAACGCCTTCAAGCATCCCTGTTGTGCCAACAAATCTTTCACCCTTGCCTGCCATAACCCAAAGCTTTCAGTTCCGTTGAACTTCTTCACCTCAAACCTGGTATCCGATGGCGCCATGGTTCTTTGTACAACTGACCTTGCGAAAAATTATCCGAGCTTTACACGCGATGCCCAAGTACACAAAGAGAACACTAGTAGCAATTCCAACCAAAAAATCCCTTCCGGTCTTCAGCGTGTAGCAGCTTTGATCTTGGCTCAACTCTTAATTGCTAGGCTAATTGCTTTGCCCCAGCCCTTGCTCTCGATGGATGCGTGTATCTCCTGATGGAATTTTCTATTCTACCGATCTATTGTTTTGTCTCGTTATCCAAGGACCTGCCCTGCCGCTGCTTTTATTACCGAGCTGCGCATCTAGCAGTCCGCCTCGGAGACGATTCCCTTCGGGACTCGGTCCCTTCTTTTCTCAAAACAAATCCAGTCTGATCCCGCCACGCGCTGCACCGCTATTTCGCTCCAGCCGCTCGCACACTTCGGAGTCCCTGTGCCGCACGCCCGCGCCCGACTCAGTCGGGTCGCCCAGCCCAGCTGGCCTCACGCGCGTCTAAGCCTTGGATTTCCATCGCTGCACGGCTGCACGCGCGTCGGGTCCCAGCCGCTCCTGCTGCCTCCGCGTGATGCTTTCCGATCTCATCGAGATCCCATCGAATAAGTCGCACCGCGGTATACGCAACGAGCTCAACAATGGCCTTCCTCTGGATCAATGCACAGCAACCTCTTCGTAACCTTGCTCACGATACCACTTGTTAGAATAAATCCGAGGTATGCGAACGATCCACCGAGAAACAAGCAATCATAGACAATGACGACACCAAGATTTGTTAACGAGGTTCGGCGAACTCGCCTACTCCCCGGGGCAATGACTACGGGCGCTCCTCCCCGAGATACCGCAACACCGGCCACCTGGGCGCCGGCACAAGCCGCCAGCACCCCCTTGCGAGCCTGTCGCTATCTAGTCGTCATGGGTTACAACGTGGGGTGCCTCCTCATATATAAGAGGCCAATGGTACAACGTGTCCGACTCCGACACTACAAGTATCCTACCCACACTACAACACCAAGTCCAAGCATAACCCAACTAGTACAAAATATTCGACACAAACACAACACATCATGTGTTCTAACGAGTTTTCTAGAAGTTCTTGTATATGAACTTAAACCCACCTAGCAATTTTCTGTGCCCGCAACTGAATTTACTTGAAGATAATCTGAATACATATACTCCTAGTTGAATTTTTAACAGGACAACTTAGTCAAAGAATGTGAACTCTGGGCTATATGCATGTTGAACTTTGTAGAGAAGTTTATTCTGTTCACCAGATTTGTTTTTGGTTTTTCAGGTCAGGAGCTAGTTATCGAAGATTTTTGAAGAATGTTAGGCTCGTCGCCTGTGGTTTGAGCTTGGTGTGGGCCTTTACGCTATACTCTGCATGGTCAAACCAGCATAGATGTTCTTGCAATGGTCGATGTGGCCATTCAAAATCCTCTAATATGAAAAGAGGAGGTCAAGTAGTTTGAGGCAGCGGTGGCCTATTTTGGTAGTTTTTCTATCCTCGTGAGTATCCCTCTTGACTTGCGTGTGCCCGACTTGAACAAAAATTCATGTTATCTCGTTACATTGTCTTTTTTACCGAGTCATCCACATATCTGTGATCATTGAAACAAGAAAAAAAAACTGCATGGACGTCGGAAATGATCTAACTGAGAGCTTGGGAGCTCTGGAAGTATATACCCATGTAAACTTTTTACAAGGGTATTTTACCGGCCACCAATAGAACTTTCGAATATTCCCTTGTAATTGTTTATGCTTGTAAAGTCCTGTTTGGCTGAAACAATACAGAAATGAATTTTGGTGACAGAAACGGCAACTGGAGATTTGAAACCAACCGGAGTAATTTTACATGCTCATACAAATAAACCGGTGGAATGCAGGTGTAAGATCATTCCGTTCCTATGAGCTACTCCCTTCGTTCCTAAATGTAAGTCTTTTTAAAGATTCCACTACAAACTACATACGGATGTATATAGACATATTTTAGAGTGTAGATTCACTCATTTTGCTCCGTATTTGGTTCATAGAGGAATCTCTAAAAAGACTTATATTTAGGGAGAAGTACTTCGGTACAACCCCCCCCCCCAATAAACGTAAAAGGGGTAGTATTGTCCGTACTAAATTATGTATTTGTGTACCCGCCGTCCGTCGTAGGGCCGGCCGCCCGTGTACGTCCCGGCCCGTACGCCCGCGTCGTACGCATACCGTGCGGTTCGGTAGTGCGATCGGGAAAGGAAAAAAAACGACGCCCCACCCCGACACCCCATCCCCGCGTACGAAACCCTAGCGGCATCAACGGCGCCGTGGTCCACCGCCGTCACGACGTCGGGCAGCGTCCGTAGTCACCACGCGCCGTATCATCGGTGTCGCGTGAAACCGACACCCCATCCCCCCTAGGAAACCCTAGCGGCATCAACGCCGCCGTGGTCCACCGCCGTCACGACGTCGACCCCGACGTGCCCGTCTAGTCGCGAGCACCGACGGCGTCCGTATTCACGCACACGCCGTGTCGCCGGTGAAACGCCCAGCGCTCCCGCGTCAACGTTCTGTCCTGGTACGCGCCCTCCACGACGTGGGTGTGGCAGCAGTGCATCGGCGTCGACCCCAGGCGAGGACCCCTCGACGGCGCACAGTAGGTTCTCTGGCTCTTTTTTTTTTCTTTTTAATTTGTCCATTGCATTTTTTAATGCAAAATGATTCCCTACTTAGCTAAATTAGAGAGGAGAGTAGTGACCTCTTAATGACCTCATAATGATTTTGTATGTTCAAATTTGTATGCATGCCACATAGTCATGTCACTGTTGACGAATTTACTGTATTCGCGATGATGTTGTGGAATGTTGGCATTGATCTCACACCTTATTTGTATGTGCATAGATGGAGCAAGTAACCGGATACGCCAGTGATGATTCCGGTAGCGATAATGGATCCTCGTCATTAAATGCGAACCAACCTCCCGGAGACAACTATATGAGTCAGGATGAATCGTACAGTGGTAATGTAAGTGCCTTCAATGTTGACCAAAACATATTGAATACAAACTAGTTATTTGACACTTACATGTCCTTTTAAATTTGTACAGCTACATGGCAATGATGACGATGAGGAATATGATATAGATGAACAATTTTATGCAGATAGTGTGAGCCAGGTATGTTGAAAAAATTGTAGGGCAATGATTGACATTAAAATTGTATGACCACTTATTTTACTTTACATGTGCACAGATAAATGCTAATGGTGACAATGAGCGTAATAATATAGATGATGACAATGCCGAGAGCGAGGTCGATGCATCTCGTAGTGGGAGCGGTTGCCAAGTAAGTTCTTTACATTATTTATGGTTAGTAACAATACAAGAACAGATTGACATGCAAGGTTATATGTCATATTTTGCAGGGAGGTGTTGATGGTCCTAGCGGGAACGGTGAGCACAGCGATGATGATCAGTTTGACCTTGACATGTCCTATGATGAATATCAGCAAGAGTCACTTGATAGGCATTGGGCAGTGATGGTAAAGACATTCAGGTCATTAGACGAGGCGTACACGTTCTACAACAAGCACGCGAGAGAACGTGGGTTCAGTATCAGGAAGGAATCGCTAAAACATTAAAAGGATCGCGCAAGGACTGTGTGCTTGAGGAGGTATCTCTGTTCCGCCGCAGGAAAACGACAGGCCAAGTTCTGTACCATGGAAGGCCGGACCCGCAGGCTTAGACCGGAGAGTCGATTCTTATGCGAAGCCCATTTGACAGTTAAGCTTGATAAAAAGCTCAATCTTTGGTATGTCAGCAGTTTCTCCGATGATCACAGCCACACTCTTGCACGACCGGACGAAGTCCCTTTCCTCCGATCTCATAATCAGATCAAAGCATTTGAGAGAGCTGAGATCTTAGCTATGGCTGGAGCTGGGATAAGAAAACATATCATTTTTGACAACGTCGTTAGCAGGTATGGGTCCTATGCAAAGTCACCGTTTCAGAGGACAAAGCTGTATAACATGTGCTATAGGGAGAAGATGAAATTGCTTGCACAAGGTGATGCTGATACTGCCATAGGAATCATGTTGACCAGAAAGGACAGAGATCCAGACTTCTTCTTTGAGCACACAGTTGACGTTGAAGGCAGGCTCCAAAACCTGTTCTGGTGTGATTCGCAGTCACGCCGGGATTATCTAGACTATGGTGATGTTGTCGTCTTCGACAGCACATACAAGATGAACAGGTATGGAATGCCGTTCATCCCTTTTGTGGGTCTGAACAACCACCGTTGCACTACGGTATTCGCCTGCGCCATTGTTTCAGACGAGATTGAGGCTACATATGTTTGGTTGCTTAACACGTTCTTGAAAGCTAACTGTCAGAAGAGGCCCAAATCTGTAATTACCGATGGAGATGCAGCGATGATAAGGGCTATCAGGAAGGTGTTTTCTGACGCGTGGCATCGTCTATGTTCATGGCATATTGAAAAGAATATGCAGAAACACCTCAACCACAAGTCATTGAAGGAGTTCAGGGCATTATTGTACTATGCCACTCGAAATAAGGTTTTTGAGGAGAGATGGGCTGCGTTTGTGCGCAAATGGCAGACAAAGAGAACGAAAACATGGCTCCATAGGATGTACAGGAAGAGGACGCTTTGGGCTGCATCATATTTGTCTGGTGGGTTTTTCCTTGATATGCGCAGTAATCAGAGGAGTGAGAGTCTGAACTCCAGCCTGCACCTTCATCTTGACTATGGTATGACGACCGTTGACATGATTGTACACTACGAGAATTTTATTGTTCGCCTCCGTGAGAATGAAGCTTATGATGACTACACGGCCTCACAGACTCTTCCAGTAATAGTGACTGAGTGTCAGGCCATTGAGTCGTATGCTGCGAAAGCATTCACGCAGGCAAACTTTTATATGTTGCAACAAGATATGAAGAAGGTACAGGAGCTTGAGGTAATTGATAGACTGACAGGGACCGATAGTCAGAGATTTGTGGTTGCGTGGAAGAATAACAGGGATCACAGATTTAATGTGGACTATACGCCAGGTAACTCGGCAGAAACTATAAAGTGTAGTTGCCGAAGTATGACTCGCAAAGGGCTTCCTTCCAAGCATATTCTTCATGTTTTGAATGCACTGAACTTACCTGTGATACCCAAGTGTTGTGTCCTGCGAAGATTCTCAAAAAAAGCACGAGCTGGACTGCCCGTGAAGCGCACCAGCGATCTGTTTGCGTGGGGTTGGTCGAGTGGTGAGGACAGAGCTAGATATAGTGAGTTGACCATCAAATCTTCAGAAGCATGTCATGTCGCATGCAGTAATCCTTTCTTATTCGACAAGTTGACGGCAGCTCTGGATGATATTATAGCGAATAAGGACATTCAAGGAAATGAAGATGATAGTCAGCGAAGCTTCGTGAACAATAATCCATTTGAGCCTAACCGAGATCATATTCTGGTTCGTGATCCAGTAAAGGTTTCGACGAAGGGCGCACCTAAGCAGAACAGTAGAGGTCGCGGTAAGGGTGGCCCAGATGTGACAAAAAATGAGAGGCCTAAAGCATTTGACGAGAAATCTGGACGAAAATGTAGCATATGCAGCGGCTCAGGTCATAACAGGAGCACATGCAGCAAAAATGAAGAGTATGTCTATTCTTTGTTTATGTTAGTTTTGTTGTTTCATTTACGGTACATTTACGGTACATTGATTCTCATAGTTTATCCTATGCAGCAACTGGGACAGAAGTGAGGACGGTGCATCTGTTTTACTGCATCCATTTATATGTAACTGTATGTCTTTTTACTTTGTTTATGTTAGTTTCGTTGATTCATCTACCGTACATTGGTTCTCACAATTTTTTTATTTATTCTATGCAGCAACTGGGCTTGAAGACTCAAGTGAAGACGATGCAAGTGTTTTACCTCTTCCATTTATATGAAAAACATATGTTAAATTTATGTTCGTGTTGAGTATTTTATATGTGTGAAACAAGATTATTGCCTACAGACCGTTGTTATTTGAGACTTGTTATTTTCTGTCCACTACAATAAAATTACTGTGGTAACAATTGTTATGTTGAGACATCATTATTGTTGGTATAAATATTCACTATTCATTATTTATATTATGAATTCTGCATGTATTTACTACAGTTCCGTCGGCTGTCAAATATATTAAAATAAGAGAAGTACTCTGCAAATTATTGTTGAAAAAGAAAAAAAAAGGAAAAAAATTTGCCCGCCCGTCTCCACAGAGCACGCCGTGGAAACCAGGCCCAACAGGGCAACATCGACGGGGTAGTAGACCAGAGGAGTTCAATGTGCCGACGGGAGCTGGGTATATAAACTGGTCGTTGTCGCCTTCGGCCGGCGAGGTGGGACTAAACTAGCGTTAGTTTCCCTGCCGCGTCGTCTCAGCGTGGGTTAACTGGGCCGGCCCACGGTGCGTCGAGCCGTCGAGAAGTCCGCGCCGTCCATGGCCTTTTTGGGCCGGCCCACGTCGCGTCTGGCTGTCTCCACGTCGCCCCGCGGCCGACGCAAGTTTAGTCCCACCTCGCCGGCCGAAGGGGACGACGACCAGCTTATATACTCAGCCCCCGTCGGCACATTGAACTCCTCTGGTTACTACCCCGTCGATGTACCCCGTCGATGCTGCCCTGTTGGGCCTAGTTTACACGGCGTGTTCTGAAACGCCTGTCGTAGTCGCCCGGTGGGCTTGATAACGACGGGCTTACTAAGACACGTTGTGGACGGGCGGGCAATTTTTTTACCTAAAATATTTTTTTAGCTTTTGTAAACTAAACTAACACCCAGTGTGCTGTAAACCAACTTTTTGCTGACAAAATAACACGCAGTGTGCTGCCATAGTTCGGAAACAAAAAATCATGTAAACAAAAAAAGACTGATTATATAATATTTATGAAACAAAATATCATGTGGAGATAAAAAACGTAATTAAGTGTATAATCTTTTCGGAACAAAATAGTGGAAAAATCAATAAATATGTCTATTACATAAAATTTATAAGCAAGTGCGCAAAGCGTTTGGAAAATATAGTCCTCCACTACCACCCAATCACATGCAAAACTCCTCTGTGGCGCATCTATTTCTTCTTCTTTGATATCCGAATTACTTTATTTTTCACTTCATCAAGCTTGTTTCTTTCCGAAAAGATAAGTTGCGCTATCATTACCTCTCTCGAATCATCAATTGACCTCTGAAAAAAAGTGGTGTTAGCACAGCTTTCATTGTACATCGTAGTATAAACATTACTTGCGTACCTGTGAAAATAAGCCTGTCCATTTGTCACCATCCTAATATTGAAAGCATCGAAGGAGAAATATTTCACACGAATTCCTAGTGCATACAATTTACGAAGATTAAATATGTACTGTACATACAGGACCGACATTCTGTCAAAGTAAGAACTCACCCATCATGTTGTTTTGGCATGTCATACGTTTGAATAGGCCAATTGGAAACATCCGGATAATTCACAATTCCGGTTGCATTTGCTTCTTGGATATCTTCTGCTAGTTGTTTTCTCTAAAGATATAATTAACATGGTGGAAAGAATGTCATTCAGTGTAGTAAAGAAAACGAATGTTACCAAATGCACATTTGAAAGTTAAACCTACCAGGTCCTCAACGAGTTCTCTAGTAACACTGTCAAGTTTTCCGGTCATCAACGAGTCAAGAACCCGAAACTCTCTCTTCCCGCTATGCATGACGACAGTAACCCAGTGAGTGTTTTCCTTGTTTAGAGGAATATAAGTCTGCATCACAAGGACCATAAAACACAATCAGCACATACTGTCGTATGTATGTACCGTGTAACCAATCAAACTTACCTTTGATTTTTTGAAATACTCGTCCTCACATCTATTCACGGGTCCATTACTATGTGACTCTGCTTCATAATCGTTACCGGCGGTCTTCTTTCCGGGTCTAATGTGAAGCAACCAATGAATCCTCCAAGTTGTCAACATGAAACGATCATCATTAACTTTGTCGACCAAATATGATGAGTATGCATTAATTACCTATAAATAATGTGTCAGATTTAACAATGGTATTTTTGAATCAATTGTATAACAATATATGAAATTAACTTACGTCGCCACTTAGCCACTCATGGTTAGTATCTGACAAGCTCTCTGCACACTGAGACCTTGTTCCATGCCATCATTGAAAATTTCTATTTTGGCATGTTTTTTTGAATACTCATGCGCGCGCACGTACTTGATGGACGCTTTCATCATATCATACTCATCACTAGATTTGTTAACACCACCATTTTGAAACAATTCTGTAACACACAACTCAAATATTTATAAACGCAAATATATAAATAATTACTACGCAAGAACAATTAGAAACACAAAAAACTTACTTCCTTTCGCAGAACGTTTTGCACGCTTGTTCGGTTTAGGGACCACATAAGGAGACTTGACATGTTGTGATCCTCTGCGCTTGCGCCTGCCAGTAACCTCCTCCACTTCCTCTTGTACTCCTTGAGAACCCAGCGATGCATGCGATGCGATCTCGTCCGTCCCTAAAGATGTGGCAGCTTTTTCATCTGATACTTCTGGTACTTGGATAGGATCATCCATATCACCCTTGAAACTACCCCAGTACTCAGGTGTGCAGTAAAAAGGTGTGTTTCCACGAGAAGTTACATCAACGCCGTCATCATCCTTTTGCAAATTCATTTTGGAAGGTGTGCGGAACCGGTCTGAATCATCTTTTTGATATACAAACTCTTTTTTCGGAAGTCCACCATCGTTTGAAGACTCATTAATGCCTCCGTACAGATTCTCTTCGTCTTCTTCCAGGTTACTGGGTTTGTAGAAGACACAGGTTTTGTTCAGTTTCTCAACCATCCTCTTCAAGAAAACATTTCATCTTAGTTCTTCAATTCAGTGATGGATATTAAAGTGACGTGCTCAAGTGTTACCTATGCGCATAACTCTGGCAAACGAATCATTTCCTTCCGAAGCTCATTCATCTCACTCAAAATCCGGTCCATAGTAGGCTTCTGGCTCGAAGCCTCCGAGGTACTGCCCTCTTTCCTCATTCCAGTAACGTTAGATTTTTTGCTACTAGCTTTCTTGGTTTTTTGAGCTTCTTCTTCTGCAATTTTTTTCAGCCTGTACTCCTCTGTAATGTTGTCATCGATCTACAAATGCAACAACAGAATTATACATACAAACCATATGCACACTTAATTTTATTTCATAAATGTAAAAAAAACATGATTACTCGGATTACCATCCCAACACCACGACCATATTCATAGTCGTATTTGTCTCTTCTCACAGCCATATCTTCCGTCCAGTTCCTCATGAGCGGGCTCAACAATGCCAACGGATCATATTTTGGACCGGTAATTGGTTGCACCTTCTCCCAATATAGGTACTGCAAAACACATAAACTAATTAAATTACATGTTCTTCCGTGACATTTTATAACAAAAGTGTTGAAATTAATAAATACAACGTACTTGCAAAAGGGCGAGGTTCCCCTGGGGCCACTGCCTAACATGGCCGTCCTGCAGAAGCTTACCAATCTCCGACAAACAGAATCGCGAAGTGAATGCATTCCAGTTGAACTTCCTTATCAACTTAATATTTTGCACTAAGGCATAGTATTTCTTCGGAACGTATTCATGAGACACTCGTGCAATTATAGTTCCTAAGAGAACTAGAAATGTCATCCGAATAAAGTCATCGTCAGTGCTCTTATTCTTCACAATCTTTTCTATGAGATCATCAATCATGATCTTACCATTTTTCTTGCTAACAAAACTAACTGGTATTTTTTCGTTGCTTTTTCTCCTTCAGTACTAAGAAACCCAAAAACATCCACTCCATTGTTTTTCCAACCAAATATGGAGTACACATCATCAGGCCTTAGTGAAATAAGGACTTTACTTCCAGCAGTACTTGTAGAACTCTCTTCGACCATGAATTTTTTGCTACTTGGGTTGTAACCTTGGAGTAAAAAGTGAAGCAAATAATCACGCATCTGTATCGATGGTATTCTAAACATGCCCTGCATATCCGTTTCATAAAACCGGAATTTTTGACTTGGTGACAGTTTATCAACTAGGCTAACCCACTTTTGAATAGACACATGGAATCACACCGTCGATATTCATACTGCATCAAATAGTTTTCTGTCACATACCATCATACTGCTATGAGCCTCGTCGTATAAAAAAACAGACAAAAAAAACTTACACGACGGCGACGGTGGGAGAGGCACCGGCGGCGTATAGTGGGCGACAGATCAGGGTACGCAGGCCGGCGCGGGCGCACCGACGGCGTTTGGACGGTGGGGCGACGGTGGGAGCGGCACCGGCAGCGTATAGAGGGCGACGGGTCAGGTCAGATCAGGCCGGCGCGGGCGCCGTTTGGAGTGTGGGGCGACGGGCGGCGTACGTCGGCAGCATGTGCAGATCGTGGCGGCGGCGAGACGGGCTAGACATACAAGGAAAATTTGCATGCGCGTCGGCTAACGACGTCGCCCGAGCGCTGATTGCGGCGTCGTTGTTAGTGAGACAGCCCCATGCACGCATGCGCGTCGGTTAGCGAGACGGCCGGCGTTTTTTTTCATAGAGGGCCTCATTTTTTTAACTAAATAAAATAGGCTCATTTTTTAAAACTATATCAAAAAAATTTACCTTCACCAATTTTTGTTAACTTAGCCAAAGTGCCCATTTTTTTACTTAATCAAGTAGGCTCATTTTTTTAACTTAGCCAAACGTGCCCAATTTTTTTCCACGTGCTACAGTGCCCTTGTAGGGCACGCACGCAAAAATTTGTCGCGTTTCGAGTCCGTATGGATTTTCTACGATTTTCCGGGCCGAAAACCCCTAAAATACTGCCCGGACGTGACGCAACGTGATTTCGTTGTCGGATTTCATTCATTTTGTCCGTGGGGTGCCCGGGTGGGGCCCCACACGTGCTGGCAAAAGTTGGGTGCATTCCGTGAAACCGCTCGGGTACTTGCTATGGAAGGGGGTGGTTTCGGTATGGGCGGAGGGGACCTCGGTCGCACGACTCCGCTTCACATCGGCCAAACGTGCCCAATTTTTTTCCATGTGCTACAGTGCCCTTGCAGGGCACGCACGCAAAACTTTGTCGCGTTTCGAGTCCGTATGGATTTTCTACGATTTTCCGGGCCGAAAACCCCTAAAATACTGCCCGGACGTGACGCAACGTGCGTTCGTTGTCGGATTTCGTTCATTTTGGCCGTGGGGTGCCCGGGTGGGGCCCCACACGCGCTGGCAAAAGTTGGGTGCATTCCGTGAAACCGCTCAGGTACTTGCTGTGGAAGGGGGTGGTTTCGGTATGGGCGGAGGGGACCCTCGGTCGCACGTCTCCGCTTCGCATCCGCCAAACGTGCCCATTTTTTTCCACGTGCTACAGTGCCCTTGCAGGGCACGCACGCAAAAATTTGTCGCGTTTCGAGTCCGTATGGATTTTCTACGATTTTCCGGGCCGAAAACCCCTAAAATACTGCCCGGACGTGACGCAACGTGCGTTCGTTGTCGGATTTCGTTCATTTTGGCCGTGGGGTGCCCGGGTGGGGCCCCACACGCGCTGGCAAAAGTTGGGTGCATTCCGTGAAACCGCTCAGGTACTTGCTGTGGAAGGGGGTGGTTTCGGTATGGGCGGAGGGGACCCTCGGTCGCACGTCTCCGCTTCGCATCCGCCAAACGTGCCCATTTTTTTCCACGTGCTACAGTGCCCTTGCAGGGCACGCACGCAAAAATTTGTCGCGTTTCGAGTCCGTATGGATTTTCTATGATTTTCCGGGCCGAAAACCCCTAAAATACTGCCCGGACGTGACGCAACGTGCGTTCGTTGTCGGATTTCGTTCATTTTGGCAGTGGGGTGCCCGGGTGGGGCCCCACACGCGCTGGCAAAAATTGGGTGCATTCCGTGAAACCGCTCAGGTACTTGCTGTGGAAGGGGGTGGTTTCGGTATGGGCGGAGGGGACCCTCGGTAGCACGTCTCCGCTTCGCATCCGTCAAACGTGCCCAATTTTTTTCCACGTGCTACAGTGCCCTTGCAGGGCACGCACGCAAAAATTTGTCGCGTTTCGAGTCCGTATGGATTTTCTACGATTTTTCAAAAAATATTTAAAAAGTTAAGGTTTACAAATATTTAAAAATATTCGAGAAAATTCATAAATGTTAATGAATTGAAAACTATTTCAGATAATTGCATACCTTATTCTGTGCTATGTATATTCGATGGAATTTTTTTTAATATATTGTGAACATTTTTATGCATGGGTCGGAAAATTTTCGAATTTTTTCAAAATAACCGTTCATTATTTTGCTAATTTTTTGAACAAACTTTGAAGACAAATTAAAACAAGATTCGAACAAACTAGATTGAACATAGAGATATTTTACATAGTCCATTCAACACTACCGAAACGAAACGAGTTTATCCGAACCTAAACGATACATAGTTCATACTTATAACATTCTTAAATAAACAACTACTCCTACTCCTCGTCGCTAGCTGCGAGATCGATGAACTCCCCCGCGCCGTCACCGCCGCCGTCGTCGTCGCTGACCTGGGCTAACCGCTCCCAGTCGATGACGTCTTCGTCCGACGACTCCGCCTCCGCCTGAGGGACCACCGGCGGAATCGCCGCCGCCGCCTGGATCGCTGCCGCCTGCTCGGCGGCCTCCCTCGCAGCCGCCGCCGCATCTGCAGCCGCCGCTACAGCCACCGACGCCTGCAGGGCGACGAGGTAACCCGGCGTATCGTCGGGATCGCCGTCCTCCCGAAGAACCACCTGCTCCGGCGGCAGTTCCACCTCTGGCGGGGCGGGGGGATCGGCGGGCGCCGGCGCAGGTGGTGGAGGGGCCCGACGGCCGCGCGCTTCTGGACGGGGGCGTGGGACAAGAAGGCGGCGGCGGTCGCCGATGAGGTCTGGCGTGACACCGGACTCCGCCAGCCGATACGCGCCGATGACGGCGGCGTACTCTTTGCCGTCCCAGAACGCGTGACGGCCGGCGATGTTGTTGCGGCCGCCGGTCCGCTTCTCCTCCGCGGTGGCGCCGGGCCCGCGCCTCGGGTAGTCGTCCTTGTCGAGTTTCCAGTTGTGCGGAAGACGGCAACCCGGCGGCACGAGGAGCCCAAACCGGTACAGCTCCTCTGTCTCCGGCGTGCTCAGGCTCGACGGCCACACGCTCGGTCCGTCGTCGCCGCCGGTGCCGGAGCTGCTGCCGCGGTGGAACGGCATGTCGCCGGCGGCCTTTTGGGAGGTGGAGTCGGGAGGAGTGGTGTTTGCGGCGACGGGCGGACGGGGGTGCGATTTATAGGGCAGACGGCGGGGCAGCGGGCGGACGGGTGGGCAGCTAATGCGACGGGCGGACAGGCCGCCTGTCGAGGGCGGCGGCGCGGCAGACGAGGGGAGGGGGCGGCAGACGAGGGGACGGACGGGACGGGACGGCGGGCCGCAGTTCACGCGCCACGACGCGCTTTCACCAGGCGACACGCGGATTGACTAACCGACGCGCGGATTGACCACCGACGCCACAGTAAACAAAAACGTACGTCACCATAGTAAAAAAAACGCCGTAGGACGCGCGTACACGTACGCACGTCGACGGGCCGCGCGGGTACGTCGCGGGGCCGGGGCTTGGGGAGGGGAAGGGGCAATGACCATCCTACCTTTTTTTAAGTTTTCAGATGAAGGGGTATAGGACGATCTAGACCGTTGATGTTTTCAGGAGTTGTACCGAAGAAGAAATGATATTTAGGAACGGAGAGAGTACTACTTAAAAATAATACCCCTGCAGTTTGTCGCCACCCTGAACTTGAGATTGGCGGCTACGACCAACTCGTGCCGTCAGCTTCCTGCTCCCCTTCGTCTACCGGTGAAAAACCGATGGGACGGGAGTGTTTCAGAACTGGAGCTGTGCTACTCTCGGTGCGGGTGGCTGAGTTTCTGCTGCCACGGGTCTTCTCATGTTTCAGCACTGTCTTTACGGTGAGGATTGGGTTAATGTTTATCTTTAATAAAGTCGGAGTCATTTGTTCGGAATTTAGGAAGGGCAATGACGCCTGTGTGCGATCTTGTCATTGAGTTGTGTTTGGGGTATTACATGAGTGCCACTCAGCAGTTTATGTCAGTTTTCCATCAATTTACTTGGTAATTTTCTTTTGCTTAATCAATGAATGAGGCAAACAATTTGCCTTCATTTTTTTAACTTAACACGCCCATCCTAGACTGAGACACCACTCGTCTTTGCGTGCGCCCAAACATGCAAAAGCTCAAGCGTACACTCTAGCATTTGGGATAATAAAATCTTAGTCTTGGGTTAGATGGAATACTTTGCACTGCCAATGACAAGAAACATTCTCAAATCAATAGTCGCTTTCCTAGCCATGTACATACCGTTTCTGACTCCGTAAACCTTGGCAGCAAGGAGAGCATTTCTAAGAACATCTTCAACAGGCCCCCTAGGCCCTTTTTTTACCGTCGGCTCGAAAAAATCGGCCCAATCGTACCTCCAGGAGCCCAAATTTCACCGGTTATGGCCGAAACTGGCGCCGGCGGACTCAGGCCGAGCCGGGGGCGCCGGCGGAAACGAATTTGGCGAAAACTGGTGGACCCGCCGAGTCAGCGATGCCGAGAACCTTCGTCCTCATCGCCTCGGTTTCCCGTGGGAATCAATGCGAAGACTGCCGCCGGTCAGCCTTACATTGATTCACGGGCGGCGCAGCGCGGCGCCGCGCGTCCCGCCCCTCCCGCCACGCATCCACATGCTGACGCCCGCTCGCCGCCCACTCGCCGCTATAAAAGCCACCCTCCCTCGCCGCTGGCCGCACACTCGCCTCCCCACAGCCTCTCTCTTGCCGCCGACTTCCTCTCTCTCTCCCCGTCTCGATGGCCGAGCGTTTCCCCGGCGACGGTGCGGCGGCCAACGGCTTTGGCCGCCGCCACCTGCACGAGTGGGAGGCGCGCCTCCTCCATGAGGCGAACTATCCGGCGCCGCCTGACATGCGTGTGTCGGGCTGGCGAAGGCTCAGCGCCGAAGGAGTCCCCGTGCCCCCGCCGCTGACCGCCCCGCCGAGATCGCGCGGATCCGGTCGGCGCTCCTGAAGAACAGTTTGGGCCAAATGAGCGAGATAGTGCTCAGATAGCAAGTTTCAGGGAGGCGGTTGACGTTTGCGAGCTTGCAGACCTGGGATATAAGGGCCTGGATTGGACCTTTCAGAAGAGAATTGTGGGTGGTGAGTTTTGTCGGGTCCGGCTGGATCGAGCTTTGGCTAGCCCAACTTGGTCAGCTATGTTTCCTTATGCCACCCTGGAGCATTTAACTACAGCAAATTCAGATAATTGTCCCATTCTTCTGAGCACTGAACTGGATACAGGTAATGTCCGCTTTAGGTCTGAAAAAGCCCTTCCGTTATGAATGTATGTGGGAGACTGAACAGAGCTTTAAAACTACTGTTGAGTGTTGAGCAAGCTTGGAATGCGCAGCAACCAGCTACGATGGCTAAACTCACTTTCGTAGCATCACAACTAAAAATCTGGGGATGCACGACCTTTGGATCGGTCCGCCGGGAGCTTAGAGAACTGCGACAGAAGTTGGCTGTTTTGAGAGCAGATCCTTTGTGTGTTGGGCCGGGTACAGAGGAGAAAAGGATCCAAGATCGGATGGTGGAGGTGGCCTATAGAGAGGAGATCATTATGAGGCAACGATCACGTATTAAATGGCTCTCA